>NW_027446515.1:0-54583 GCF_038048845.1 Mixophyes fleayi | reverse complement strand
TCCGGAGTGTAAAAAAGCGTTGTTTTTGGACGGCAATGAAGAAATGACTGTTTTGCGATTTCTCTTGCTCAGAAAGACTTAGAAAGTTGATAATTGTGGGCAATGTTAGAAATGTCATGAGAAACAAGAATTATGTAAAAGAATTGATGTAAGTCATTGTTTCCAAGAGAAAGGGAGACCGGAGTGTAAAAAAGCGTTGTTTTTGGACGGCAATGAAGAAATGACTATGTTTTGCGATTTCTCCTGCTCAGAAAGACTTAGAAAGTTGATAATTGTGGGAAATGTTAGAAATGTCATGAGAAACAAGAATTATGTAAAAGAATTGATGTAAGTCATTGTTTCCAAGAGAAAGGGAGACCGGAGTGTAAAAAAGCGTTGTTTTTGGACGGCAATGAAGAAATGACTGTTTGCGATTTCTCTTACTCAGAAAGACTTAGAAAGTTGATAATTGTGGGCAATGTTAGAAATGTCATGAGAAACAAGAATTATGTAAAAGAATTGATGTAAGTCATTGTTTCCAAGAGAAAGGGAGACCGGAGTGTAAAAAAGCGTTGTTTTTGGACGGCAATGAAGAAATGACTGTTTTGCGATTTCTCTTGCTCAGAAAGACTTAGAAAGTTGATAATTGTGGGCAATGTTAGAAATGTCATGAGAAACAAGAATTATGTAAAAGAATTGATGTAAGTCATTGTTTCCAAGAGAAAGGGAGACAGGAGTGTAAAAAAGCGTTGTTTTTGGACGGCAATGAAGAAATGACTATGTTTTGCGATTTCTCCTGCTCAGAAAGACTTAGAAAGTTGATAATTGTGGGCAATGTTAGAAATGTCATGAGAAACAAGAATTATGTAAAAGAATTGATGTAAGTCATTGTTTCCAAGAGAAAGGGAGACAGGAGTGTAAAAAAGCGTTGTTTTTGGACGGCAATGAAGAAATGACTATGTTTTGCGATTTCTCCTGCTCAGAAAGACTTAGAAAGTTGATAATTGTGGGCAATGTTAGAAATGTCATGAGAAACAAGAATTATGTAAAAGAATTGATGTAAGTCATTGTTTCCAAGAGAAAGGGAGACCGGAGTGTAAAAAAGCGTTGTTTTTGGACGGCAATGAAGAAATGACTATGTTTTGCGATTTCTCCTGCTCAGAAAGACTTAGAAAGTTGATAATTGTGGGCAATGTTAGAAATGTCATGAGAAACAAGAATTATGTAAAAGAATTGATGTAAGTCATTGTTTCCAAGAGAAAGGGAGACCGGAGTGTAAAAAAGCGTTGTTTTTGGACGGCAATGAAGAAATGACTATGTTTTGCGATTTCTCCTGCTCAGAAAGACTTAGAAAGTTGATAATTGTGGGCAATGATAGAAATGTCATGAGAAACAAGAATTATGTAAAAGAATTGATGTAAGTCATTGTTTCCAAGAGAAAGGGAGACAGGAGTGTAAAAAAGCGTTGTTTTTGGACGGCAATGAAGAAATGACTATGTTTTGCGATTTCTCCTGCTCAGAAAGACTTAGAAAGTTGATAATTGTGGGCAATGTTAGAAATGTCATGAGAAACAAGAATTATGTAAAAGAATTGATGTAAGTCATTGTTTCCAAGAGAAAGGGAGACCGGAGTGTAAAAAAGCGTTGTTTTTGGACGGCAATGAAGAAATGACTACTTTGCGATTTCTCTTGCTCAGAAAGACTTAGAAAGTTGATAATTGTGGGCAATGTTAGAAATGTCATGAGAAACAAGAATTATGTAAAAGAATTGATGTAAGTCATTGTTTCCAAGAGAAAGGGAGACCGGAGTGTAAAAAGCGTTGTTTTTGGACGGCAATGAAGAAATGACTATGTTTGCGATTTCTCCTGCTCAGAAAGACTTAGAAAGTTGATAATTGTGGGCAATGTTAGAAATGTCATGAGAAACAAGAATTATGTAAAAGAATTGATGTAAGTCATTGTTTCCAAGAGAAAGGGAAACAGGAGTGTAAAAAAGCGTTGTTTTTGGACGGCAATGAAGAAATGACTATGTTTTGCGATTTCTCCTGCTCAGAAAGACTTAGAAAGTTGATAATTGTGGGCAATGTTAGAAATGTCATGAGAAACAAGAATTATGTAAAAGAATTGATGTAAGTCATTGTTTCCAAGAGAAAGGGAGACCGGAGTGTAAAAAAGCGTTGTTTTTGGACGGCAATGAAGAAATGACTGTTTTGCGATTTCTCTTGCTCAGAAAGACTTAGAAAGTTGATAATTGTGGGCAATGTTAGAAATGTCATGAGAAACAAGAATTATGTAAAAGAATTGATGTAAGTCATTGTTTCCAAGAGAAAGGGAGACCGGAGTGTAAAAAAGCGTTGTTTTTGGACGGCAATGAAGAAATGACTATGTTTTGCGATTTCTCCTGCTCAGAAAGACTTAGAAAGTTGATAATTGTGGGCAATGTTAGAAATGTCATGAGAAACAAGAATTATGTAAAAGAATTGATGTAAGTCATTGTTTCCAAGAGAAAGGGAAACAGGAGTGTAAAAAAGCGTTGTTTTGGACGGCAATGAAGAAATGACTATGTTTTGCGATTTCTCCTGCTCAGAAAGACTTAGAAAGTTGATAATTGTGGGCAATGTTAGAAATGTCATGAGAAACAAGAATTATGTAAAAGAATTGATGTAAGTCATTGTTTCCAGAGAAAGGGAGACCGGAGTGTAAAAAAGCGTTGTTTTTGGACGGCAATGAAGAAATGACTGTTTTGCGATTTCTCTTGCTCAGAAAGACTTAGAAAGTTGATAATTGTGGGCAATGTTAGAAATGTCATGAGAAACAAGAATTATGTAAAAAAATTGATGTAAGTCATTGTTTCCAAGAGAAAGGGAGACAGGAGTGTAAAAAAGCGTTGTTTTTGGACGGCAATGAAGAAATGACTATGTTTTGCGATTTCTCCTGCTCAGAAAGACTTAGAAAGTTGATAATTGTGGGCAATGTTAGAAATGTCATGAGAAACAAGAATTATGTAAAAGAATTGATGTAAGTCATTGTTTCCAAGAGAAAGGGAGACAGGAGTGTAAAAAAGCGTTGTTTTTGGACGGCAATGAAGAAATGACTATGTTTTGCGATTTCTCCTGCTCAGAAAGACTTAGAAAGTTGATAATTGTGGGAAATGTTAGAAATGTCATGAGAAACAAGAATTATGTAAAAGAATTGATGTAAGTCATTGTTTCCAAGAGAAAGGGAGACCGGAGTGTAAAAAAGCGTTGTTTTTGGACGGCAATGAAGAAATGACTGTTTTGCGATTTCTCTTACTCAGAAAGACTTAGAAAGTTGATAATTGTGGGCAATGTTAGAAATGTCATGAGAAACAAGAATTATGTAAAAGAATTGATGTAAGTCATTGTTTCCAAGAGAAAGGGAGACCGGAGTGTAAAAAAGCGTTGTTTTTGGACGGCAATGAAGAAATGACTGTTTTGCGATTTCTCTTGCTCAGAAAGACTTAGAAAGTTGATAATTGTGGGCAATGTTAGAAATGTCATGAGAAACAAGAATTATGTAAAAGAATTGATGTAAGTCATTGTTTCCAAGAGAAAGGGAGACAGGAGTGTAAAAAAGCGTTGTTTTTGGACGGCAATGAAGAAATGACTATGTTTTGCGATTTCTCCTGCTCAGAAAGACTTAGAAAGTTGATAATTGTGGGCAATGTTAGAAATGTCATGAGAAACAAGAATTATGTAAAAGAATTGATGTAAGTCATTGTTTCCAAGAGAAAGGGAGACAGGAGTGTAAAAAAGCGTTGTTTTTGGACGGCAATGAAGAAATGACTATGTTTGCGATTTCTCCTGCTCAGAAAGACTTAGAAAGTTGATAATTGTGGGCAATGTTAGAAATGTCATGAGAAACAAGAATTATGTAAAAGAATTGATGTAAGTCATTGTTTCCAAGAGAAAGGGAGACCGGAGTGTAAAAAAGCGTTGTTTTTGGACGGCAATGAAGAAATGACTATGTTTTGCGATTTCTCCTGCTCAGAAAGACTTAGAAAGTTGATAATTGTGGGCAATGTTAGAAATGTCATGAGAAACAAGAATTATGTAAAAGAATTGATGTAAGTCATTGTTTCCAAGAGAAAGGGAGACCGGAGTGTAAAAAAGCTTTGTTTTTGGACGGCAATGAAGAAATGACTATGTTTTGCGATTTCTCCTGCTCAGAAAGACTTAGAAAGTTGATAATTGTGGGCAATGTTAGAAATGTCATGAGAAACAAGAATTATGTAAAAGAATTGATGTAAGTCATTGTTTCCAAGAGAAAGGGAGACAGGAGTGTAAAAAAGCGTTGTTTTTGGACGGCAATGAAGAAATGACTATGTTTTGCGATTTCTCCTGCTCAGAAAGACTTAGAAAGTTGATAATTGTGGGAAATGTTAGAAATGTCATGAGAAACAAGAATTATGTAAAAGAATTGATGTAAGTCATTGTTTCCAAGAGAAAGGGAGACCGGAGTGTAAAAAAGCGTTGTTTTGGGACGGCAATGAAGAAATGACTGTTTTGCGATTTCTCTTGCTCAGAAAGACTTAGAAAGTTGATAATTGTGGGCAATGTTAGAAATGTCATGAGAAACAAGAATTATGTAAAAGAATTGATGTAAGTCATTGTTTCCAAGAGAAAGGGAGACTGGAGTGTAAAAAAGCGTTGTTTTTGGACGGCAATGAAGAAATGACTATGTTTTGCGATTTCTCCTGCTCAGAAAGACTTAGAAAGTTGATAATTGTGGGCAATGTTAGAAATGTCATGAGAAACAAGAATTATGTAAAAGAATTGATGTAAGTCATTGTTTCCAAGAGAAAGGGAGACAGGAGTGTAAAAAAGCGTTGTTTTTGGACGGGAATGAAGAAATGACTATGTTTTGCGATTTCTCCTGCTCAGAAAGACTTAGAAACTTGATAATTGTGGGCAATGTTAGAAATGTCATGAGAAACAAGAATTATGTAAAAGAATTGATGTAAGTCTTTGTTTCCAAGAGAAAGGGAGACCGGAGTGTAAAAAAGCGTTGTTTTTGGACGGCAATGAAGAAATGACTATGTTTTGCGATTTCTCCTGCTCAGAAAGACTTAGAAAGTTGATAATTGTGGGCAATGTTAGAAATGTCATGAGAAACAAGAATTATGTAAAAGAATTGATGTAAGTCATTGTTTCCAAGAAAAAGGGAGACAGGAGTGTAAAAAAGCGTTGTTTTTGGACGGCAATGAAGAAATGACTATGTTTTGCGATTTCTCCTGCTCAGAAAGACTTAGAAAGTTGATAATTGTGGGCAATGTTAGAAATGTCATGAGAAACAAGAATTATGTAAAAGAATTGATGTAAGTCATTGTTTCCAAGAGAAAGGGAGACCGGAGTGTAAAAAAGCGTTGTTTTTGGACGGCAATGAAGAAATGACTGTTTTGCGATTTCTCTTGCTCAGAAAGACTTAGAAAGTTGATAATTGTGGGCAATGTTAGAAATGTCATGAGAAACAAGAATTATGTAAAAAAATTGATGTAAGTCATTGTTTCCAAGAGAAAGGGAGACAGGAGTGTAAAAAAGCGTTGTTTTTGGACGGCAATGAAGAAATGACTATGTTTTGCGATTTCTCCTGCTCAGAAAGACTTAGAAAGTTGATAATTGTGGGCAATGTTAGAAATGTCATGAGAAACAAGAATTATGTAAAAGAATTGATGTAAGTCATTGTTTCCAAGAGAAAGGGAGACAGGAGTGTAAAAAAGCGTTGTTTTTGGACGGCAATGAAGAAATGACTATGTTTTGCGATTTCTCCTGCTCAGAAAGACTTAGAAAGTTGATAATTGTGGGAAATGTTAGAAATGTCATGAGAAACAAGAATTATGTAAAAGAATTGATGTAAGTCATTGTTTCCAAGAGAAAGGGAGACCGGAGTGTAAAAAAGCGTTGTTTTTGGACGGCAATGAAGAAATGACTGTTTTGCGATTTCTCTTACTCAGAAAGACTTAGAAAGTTGATAATTGTGGGCAATGTTAGAAATGTCATGAGAAACAAGAATTATGTAAAAGAATTGATGTAAGTCATTGTTTCCAAGAGAAAGGGAGACCGGAGTGTAAAAAAGCGTTGTTTTTGGACGGCAATGAAGAAATGACTGTTTTGCGATTTCTCTTGCTCAGAAAGACTTAGAAAGTTGATAATTGTGGGCAATGTTAGAAATGTCATGAGAAACAAGAATTATGTAAAAGAATTGATGTAAGTCATTGTTTCCAAGAGAAAGGGAGACAGGAGTGTAAAAAAGCGTTGTTTTTGGACGGCAATGAAGAAATGACTATGTTTTGCGATTTCTCCTGCTCAGAAAGACTTAGAAAGTTGATAATTGTGGGCAATGTTAGAAATGTCATGAGAAACAAGAATTATGTAAAAGAATTGATGTAAGTCATTGTTTCCAAGAGAAAGGGAGACAGGAGTGTAAAAAAGCGTTGTTTTTGGACGGCAATGAAGAAATGACTATGTTTTGCGATTTCTCCTGCTCAGAAAGACTTAGAAAGTTGATAATTGTGGGCAATGTTAGAAATGTCATGAGAAACAAGAATTATGTAAAAGAATTGATGTAAGTCATTGTTTCCAAGAGAAAGGGAGACCGGAGTGTAAAAAAGCGTTGTTTTTGGACGGCAATGAAGAAATGACTATGTTTTGCGATTTCTCCTGCTCAGAAAGACTTAGAAAGTTGATAATTGTGGGCAATGTTAGAAATGTCATGAGAAACAAGAATTATGTAATAGAATTGATGTAAGTCATTGTTTCCAAGAGAAAGGGAGACCGGAGTGTAAAAAAGCGTTGTTTTTGGACGGCAATGAAGAAATGACTATGTTTTGCGATTTCTCCTGCTCAGAAAGACTTAGAAAGTTGATAATTGTGGGCAATGTTAGAAATGTCATGAGAAACAAGAATTATGTAAAAGAATTGATGTAAGTCATTGTTTCCAAGAGAAAGGGAGACAGGAGTGTAAAAAAGCGTTGTTTTTGGACGGCAATGAAGAAATGACTATGTTTTGCGATTTCTCCTGCTCAGAAAGACTTAGAAAGTTGATAATTGTGGGAAATGTTAGAAATGTCATGAGAAACAAGAATTATGTAAAAGAATTGATGTAAGTCATTGTTTCCAAGAGAAAGGGAGACCGGAGTGTAAAAAAGCGTTGTTTTGGGACGGCAATGAAGAAATGACTGTTTTGCGATTTCTCTTGCTCAGAAAGACTTAGAAAGTTGATAATTGTGGGCAATGTTAGAAATGTCATGAGAAACAAGAATTATGTAAAAGAATTGATGTAAGTCATTGTTTCCAAGAGAAAGGGAGACTGGAGTGTAAAAAAGCGTTGTTTTTGGACGGCAATGAAGAAATGACTATGTTTTGCGATTTCTCCTGCTCAGAAAGACTTAGAAAGTTGATAATTGTGGGCAATGTTAGAAATGTCATGAGAAACAAGAATTATGTAAAAGAATTGATGTAAGTCATTGTTTCCAAGAGAAAGGGAGACAGGAGTGTAAAAAAGCGTTGTTTTTGGACGGGAATGAAGAAATGACTATGTTTTGCGATTTCTCCTGCTCAGAAAGACTTAGAAACTTGATAATTGTGGGCAATGTTAGAAATGTCATGAGAAACAAGAATTATGTAAAAGAATTGATGTAAGTCTTTGTTTCCAAGAGAAAGGGAGACAGGAGTGTAAAAAAGCGTTGTTTTTGGACGGCAATGAAGAAATGACTATGTTTTGCGATTTCTCCTGCTCAGAAAGACTTAGAAAGTTGATAATTGTGGGAAATGTTAGAAATGTCATGAGAAACAAGAATTATGTAAAAGAATTGATGTAAGTCATTGTTTCCAAGAGAAAGGGAGACCGGAGTGTAAAAAAGCGTTGTTTTTGGACGGCAATGAAGAAATGACTGTTTTGCGATTTCTCTTGCTCAGAAAGACTTAGAAAGTTGATAATTGTGGGCAATGTTAGAAATGTCATGAGAAACAAGAATTATGTAAAAGAATTGATGTAAGTCATTGTTTCCAAGAGAAAGGGAGACCGGAGTGTAAAAAAGCGTTGTTTTTGGACGGCAATGAAGAAATGACTATGTTTTGCGATTTCTCCTGCTCAGAAAGACTTAGAAAGTTGATAATTGTGGGAAATGTTAGAAATGTCATGAGAAACAAGAATTATGTAAAAGAATTGATGTAAGTCATTGTTTCCAAGAGAAAGGGAGACCGGAGTGTAAAAAAGCGTTGTTTTTGGACGGCAATGAAGAAATGACTGTTTTGCGATTTCTCTTACTCAGAAAGACTTAGAAAGTTGATAATTGTGGGCAATGTTAGAAATGTCATGAGAAACAAGAATTATGTAAAAGAATTGATGTAAGTCATTGTTTCCAAGAGAAAGGGAGACCGGAGTGTAAAAAAGCGTTGTTTTTGGACGGCAATGAAGAAATGACTGTTTTGCGATTTCTCTTGCTCAGAAAGACTTAGAAAGTTGATAATTGTGGGCAATGTTAGAAATGTCATGAGAAACAAGAATTATGTAAAAGAATTGATGTAAGTCATTGTTTCCAAGAGAAAGGGAGACAGGAGTGTAAAAAAGCGTTGTTTTTGGACGGCAATGAAGAAATGACTATGTTTTGCGATTTCTCCTGCTCAGAAAGACTTAGAAAGTTGATAATTGTGGGCAATGTTAGAAATGTCATGAGAAACAAGAATTATGTAAAAGAATTGATGTAAGTCATTGTTTCCAAGAGAAAGGGAGACAGGAGTGTAAAAAAGCGTTGTTTTTGGACGGCAATGAAGAAATGACTATGTTTTGCGATTTCTCCTGCTCAGAAAGACTTAGAAAGTTGATAATTGTGGGCAATGTTAGAAATGTCATGAGAAACAAGAATTATGTAAAAGAATTGATGTAAGTCATTGTTTCCAAGAGAAAGGGAGACCGGAGTGTAAAAAAGCGTTGTTTTTGGACGGCAATGAAGAAATGACTATGTTTTGCGATTTCTCCTGCTCAGAAAGACTTAGAAAGTTGATAATTGTGGGCAATGTTAGAAATGTCATGAGAAACAAGAATTATGTAAAAGAATTGATGTAAGTCATTGTTTCCAAGAGAAAGGGAGACCGGAGTGTAAAAAAGCGTTGTTTTTGGACGGCAATGAAGAAATGACTATGTTTTGCGATTTCTCCTGCTCAGAAAGACTTAGAAAGTTGATAATTGTGGGCAATGATAGAAATGTCATGAGAAACAAGAATTATGTAAAAGAATTGATGTAAGTCATTGTTTCCAAGAGAAAGGGAGACAGGAGTGTAAAAAAGCGTTGTTTTTGGACGGCAATGAAGAAATGACTATGTTTTGCGATTTCTCCTGCTCAGAAAGACTTAGAAAGTTGATAATTGTGGGAAATGTTAGAAATGTCATGAGAAACAAGAATTATGTAAAAGAATTGATGTAAGTCATTGTTTCCAAGAGAAAGGGAGACCGGAGTGTAAAAAAGCGTTGTTTTGGGACGGCAATGAAGAAATGACTGTTTTGCGATTTCTCTTGCTCAGAAAGACTTAGAAAGTTGATAATTGTGGGCAATGTTAGAAATGTCATGAGAAACAAGAATTATGTAAAAGAATTGATGTAAGTCATTGTTTCCAAGAGAAAGGGAGACTGGAGTGTAAAAAAGCGTTGTTTTTGGACGGCAATGAAGAAATGACTATGTTTTGCGATTTCTCCTGCTCAGAAAGACTTAGAAAGTTGATAATTGTGGGCAATGTTAGAAATGTCATGAGAAACAAGAATTATGTAAAAGAATTGATGTAAGTCATTGTTTCCAAGAGAAAGGGAGACAGGAGTGTAAAAAAGCGTTGTTTTTGGACGGGAATGAAGAAATGACTATGTTTTGCGATTTCTCCTGCTCAGAAAGACTTAGAAACTTGATAATTGTGGGCAATGTTAGAAATGTCATGAGAAACAAGAATTATGTAAAAGAATTGATGTAAGTCTTTGTTTCCAAGAGAAAGGGAGACCGGAGTGTAAAAAAGCGTTGTTTTTGGACGGCAATGAAGAAATGACTATGTTTTGCGATTTCTCCTGCTCAGAAAGACTTAGAAAGTTGATAATTGTGGGCAATGTTAGAAATGTCATGAGAAACAAGAATTATGTAAAAGAATTGATGTAAGTCATTGTTTCCAAGAAAAAGGGAGACATGAGTGTAAAAAAGCGTTGTTTTTGGACGGCAATGAAGAAATGACTATGTTTTGCGATTTCTCCTGCTCAGAAAGACTTAGAAAGTTGATAATTGTGGGCAATGTTAGAAATGTCATGAGAAACAAGAATTATGTAAAAGAATTGATGTAAGTCATTGTTTCCAAGAGAAAGGGAGACCGGAGTGTAAAAAAGCGTTGTTTTTGGACGGCAATGAAGAAATGACTGTTTTGCGATTTCTCTTGCTCAGAAAGACTTAGAAAGTTGATAATTGTGGGCAATGTTAGAAATGTCATGAGAAACAAGAATTATGTAAAAGAATTGATGTAAGTCATTGTTTCCAAGAGAAAGGGAGACCGGAGTGTAAAAAAGCGTTGTTTTTGGACGGCAATGAAGAAATGACTATGTTTTGCGATTTCTCCTGCTCAGAAAGACTTAGAAAGTTGATAATTGTGGGAAATGTTAGAAATGTCATGAGAAACAAGAATTATGTGAAAGAATTGATGTAAGTCATTGTTTCCAAGAGAAAGGGAGACCGGAGTGTAAAAAAGCGTTGTTTTTGGACGGCAATGAAGAAATGACTGTTTTGCGATTTCTCTTGCTCAGAAAGACTTAGAAAGTTGATAATTGTGGGCAATGTTAGAAATGTCATGAGAAACAAGAATTATGTAAAAGAATTGATGTAAGTCATTGTTTCCAAGAGAAAGGGAGACCGGAGTGTAAAAAAGCGTTGTTTTTGGACGGCAATGAAGAAATGACTATGTTTTGCGATTTCTCCTGCTCAGAAAGACTTAGAAAGTTGATAATTGTGGGCAATGTTAGAAATGTCATGAGAAACAAGAATTATGTAAAAGAATTGATGTAAGTCATTGTTTCCAAGAGAAAGGGAGACAGGAGTGTAAAAAAGCGTTGTTTTTGGACGGCAATGAAGAAATGACTATGTTTTGCGATTTCTCCTGCTCAGAAAGACTTAGAAAGTTGATAATTGTGGGAAATGTTAGAAATGTCATGAGAAACAAGAATTATGTAAAAGAATTGATGTAAGTCATTGTTTCCAAGAGAAAGGGAGACCGGAGTGTAAAAAAGCGTTGTTTTGGGACGGCAATGAAGAAATGACTGTTTTGCGATTTCTCTTGCTCAGAAAGACTTAGAAAGTTGATAATTGTGGGCAATGTTAGAAATGTCATGAGAAACAAGAATTATGTAAAAGAATTGATGTAAGTCATTGTTTCCAAGAGAAAGGGAGACTGGAGTGTAAAAAAGCGTTGTTTTTGGACGGCAATGAAGAAATGACTATGTTTTGCGATTTCTCCTGCTCAGAAAGACTTAGAAAGTTGATAATTGTGGGCAATGTTAGAAATGTCATGAGAAACAAGAATTATGTAAAAGAATTGATGTAAGTCATTGTTTCCAAGAGAAAGGGAGACAGGAGTGTAAAAAAGCGTTGTTTTTGGACGGGAATGAAGAAATGACTGTTTTGCGATTTCTCTTACTCAGAAAGACTTAGAAAGTTGATAATTGTGGGCAATGTTAGAAATGTCATGAGAAACAAGAATTATGTAAAAGAATTGATGTAAGTCATTGTTTCCAAGAGAAAGGGAGACCGGAGTGTAAAAAAGCGTTGTTTTTGGACGGCAATGAAGAAATGACTGTTTTGCGATTTCTCTTGCTCAGAAAGACTTAGAAAGTTGATAATTGTGGGCAATGTTAGAAATGTCATGAGAAACAAGAATTATGTAAAAGAATTGATGTAAGTCATTGTTTCCAAGAGAAAGGGAGACAGGAGTGTAAAAAAGCGTTGTTTTTGGACGGCAATGAAGAAATGACTATGTTTTGCGATTTCTCCTGCTCAGAAAGACTTAGAAAGTTGATAATTGTGGGCAATGTTAGAAATGTCATGAGAAACAAGAATTATGTAAAAGAATTGATGTAAGTCATTGTTTCCAAGAGAAAGGGAGACCGGAGTGTAAAAAAGCGTTGTTTTTGGACGGCAATGAAGAAATGACTATGTTTTGCGATTTCTCCTGCTCAGAAAGACTTAGAAAGTTGATAATTGTGGGCAATGTTAGAAATGTCATGAGAAACAAGAATTATGTAAAAGAATTGATGTAAGTCATTGTTTCCAAGAGAAAGGGAGACCGGAGTGTAAAAAAGCGTTGTTTTTGGACGGCAATGAAGAAATGACTATGTTTTGCGATTTCTCCTGCTCAGAAAGACTTAGAAAGTTGATAATTGTGGGCAATGATAGAAATGTCATGAGAAACAAGAATTATGTAAAAGAATTGATGTAAGTCATTGTTTCCAAGAGAAAGGGAGACAGGAGTGTAAAAAAGCGTTGTTTTTGGACGGCAATGAAGAAATGACTATGTTTTGCGATTTCTCCTGCTCAGAAAGACTTAGAAAGTTGATAATTGTGGGAAATGTTAGAAATGTCATGAGAAACAAGAATTATGTAAAAGAATTGATGTAAGTCATTGTTTCCAAGAGAAAGGGAGACCGGAGTGTAAAAAAGCGTTGTTTTGGGACGGCAATGAAGAAATGACTGTTTTGCGATTTCTCTTGCTCAGAAAGACTTAGAAAGTTGATAATTGTGGGCAATGTTAGAAATGTCATGAGAAACAAGAATTATGTAAAAGAATTGATGTAAGTCATTGTTTCCAAGAGAAAGGGAGACTGGAGTGTAAAAAAGCGTTGTTTTTGGACGGCAATGAAGAAATGACTATGTTTTGCGATTTCTCCTGCTCAGAAAGACTTAGAAAGTTGATAATTGTGGGCAATGTTAGAAATGTCATGAGAAACAAGAATTATGTAAAAGAATTGATGTAAGTCATTGTTTCCAAGAGAAAGGGAGACAGGAGTGTAAAAAAGCGTTGTTTTTGGACGGGAATGAAGAAATGACTATGTTTTGCGATTTCTCCTGCTCAGAAAGACTTAGAAACTTGATAATTGTGGGCAATGTTAGAAATGTCATGAGAAACAAGAATTATGTAAAAGAATTGATGTAAGTCTTTGTTTCCAAGAGAAAGGGAGACCGGAGTGTAAAAAAGCGTTGTTTTTGGACGGCAATGAAGAAATGACTATGTTTTGCGATTTCTCCTGCACAGAAAGACTTAGAAAGTTGATAATTGTGGGCAATGTTAGAAATGTCATGAGAAACAAGAATTATGTAAAAGAATTGATGTAAGTCATTGTTTCCAAGAAAAAGGGAGACATGAGTGTAAAAAAGCGTTGTTTTTGGACGGCAATGAAGAAATGACTATGTTTTGCGATTTCTCCTGCTCAGAAAGACTTAGAA
Organism: Mixophyes fleayi; assembly: GCF_038048845.1. NCBI lineage: Eukaryota > Metazoa > Chordata > Amphibia > Anura > Limnodynastidae > Mixophyes > Mixophyes fleayi. The sequence continues at coordinate 41,124 of NW_027446515.1, read as the reverse complement.
AGTTGATAATTGTGGGCAATGTTAGAAATGTCATGAGAAACAAGAATTATGTAAAAGAATTGATGTAAGTCATTGTTTCCAAGAGAAAGGGAGACCGGAGTGTAAAAAAGCGTTGTTTTTGGACGGCAATGAAGAAATGACTGTTTTGCGATTTCTCTTGCTCAGAAAGACTTAGAAAGTTGATAATTGTGGGCAATGTTAGAAATGTCATGAGAAACAAGAATTATGTAAAAGAATTGATGTAAGTCATTGTTTCCAAGAGAAAGGGAGACCGGAGTGTAAAAAAGCGTTGTTTTTGGACGGCAATGAAGAAATGACTATGTTTTGCGATTTCTCCTGCTCAGAAAGACTTAGAAAGTTGATAATTGTGGGAAATGTTAGAAATGTCATGAGAAACAAGAATTATGTAAAAGAATTGATGTAAGTCATTGTTTCCAAGAGAAAGGGAGACCGGAGTGTAAAAAAGCGTTGTTTTTGGACGGCAATGAAGAAATGACTGTTTTGCGATTTCTCTTGCTCAGAAAGACTTAGAAAGTTGATAATTGTGGGCAATGTTAGAAATGTCATGAGAAACAAGAATTATGTAAAAGAATTGATGTAAGTCATTGTTTCCAAGAGAAAGGGAGACCGGAGTGTAAAAAAGCGTTGTTTTTGGACGGCAATGAAGAAATGACTATGTTTTGCGATTTCTCCTGCTCAGAAAGACTTAGAAAGTTGATAATTGTGGGCAATGTTAGAAATGTCATGAGAAACAAGAATTATGTAAAAGAATTGATGTAAGTCATTGTTTCCAAGAGAAAGGGAGACAGGAGTGTAAAAAAGCGTTGTTTTTGGACGGCAATGAAGAAATGACTATGTTTTGCGATTTCTCCTGCTCAGAAAGACTTAGAAAGTTGATAATTGTGGGAAATGTTAGAAATGTCATGAGAAACAAGAATTATGTAAAAGAATTGATGTAAGTCATTGTTTCCAAGAGAAAGGGAGACCGGAGTGTAAAAAAGCGTTGTTTTGGGACGGCAATGAAGAAATGACTGTTTTGCGATTTCTCTTGCTCAGAAAGACTTAGAAAGTTGATAATTGTGGGCAATGTTAGAAATGTCATGAGAAACAAGAATTATGTAAAAGAATTGATGTAAGTCATTGTTTCCAAGAGAAAGGGAGACTGGAGTGTAAAAAAGCGTTGTTTTTGGACGGCAATGAAGAAATGACTATGTTTTGCGATTTCTCCTGCTCAGAAAGACTTAGAAAGTTGATAATTGTGGGCAATGTTAGAAATGTCATGAGAAACAAGAATTATGTAAAAGAATTGATGTAAGTCATTGTTTCCAAGAGAAAGGGAGACAGGAGTGTAAAAAAGCGTTGTTTTTGGACGGGAATGAAGAAATGACTATGTTTTGCGATTTCTCCTGCTCAGAAAGACTTAGAAACTTGATAATTGTGGGCAATGTTAGAAATGTCATGAGAAACAAGAATTATGTAAAAGAATTGATGTAAGTCTTTGTTTCCAAGAGAAAGGGAGACCGGAGTGTAAAAAAGCGTTGTTTTTGGACGGCAAAGAAGAAATGACTATGTTTTGCGATTTCTCCTGCTCAGAAAGACTTAGAAAGTTGATAATTGTGGGCAATGTTAGAAATGTCATGAGAAACAAGAATTATGTAAAAGAATTGATGTAAGTCATTGTTTCCAAGAAAAAGGGAGACATGAGTGTAAAAAAGCGTTGTTTTTGGACGGCAATGAAGAAATGACTATGTTTTGCGATTTCTCCTGCTCAGAAAGACTTAGAAAGTTGATAATTGTGGGCAATGTTAGAAATGTCATGAGAAACAAGAATTATGTAAAAGAATTGATGTAAGTCATTGTTTCCAAGAGAAAGGGAGACCGGAGTGTAAAAAAGCGTTGTTTTTGGACGGCAATGAAGAAATGACTGTTTTGCGATTTCTCTTGCTCAGAAAGACTTAGAAAGTTGATAATTGTGGGCAATGTTAGAAATGTCATGAGAAACAAGAATTATGTAAAAGAATTGATGTAAGTCATTGTTTCCAAGAGAAAGGGAGACCGGAGTGTAAAAAAGCGTTGTTTTTGGACGGCAATGAAGAAATGACTATGTTTTGCGATTTCTCCTGCTCAGAAAGACTTAGAAAGTTGATAATTGTGGGAAATGTTAGAAATGTCATGAGAAACAAGAATTATGTAAAAGAATTGATGTAAGTCATTGTTTCCAAGAGAAAGGGAGACCGGAGTGTAAAAAAGCGTTGTTTTTGGACGGCAATGAAGAAATGACTGTTTTGCGATTTCTCTTGCTCAGAAAGACTTAGAAAGTTGATAATTGTGGGCAATGTTAGAAATGTCATGAGAAACAAGAATTATGTAAAAGAATTGATGTAAGTCATTGTTTCCAAGAGAAAGGGAGACCGGAGTGTAAAAAAGCGTTGTTTTTGGACGGCAATGAAGAAATGACTATGTTTTGCGATTTCTCCTGCTCAGAAAGACTTAGAAAGTTGATAATTGTGGGCAATGTTAGAAATGTCATGAGAAACAAGAATTATGTAAAAGAATTGATGTAAGTCATTGTTTCCAAGAGAAAGGGAGACAGGAGTGTAAAAAAGCGTTTTTTTTGGACGGCAATGAAGAAATGACTATGTTTTGCGATTTCTCCTGCTCAGAAAGACTTAGAAAGTTGATAATTGTGGGCAATGTTAGAAATGTCATGAGAAACAAGAATTATGTAAAAGAATTGATGTAAGTCATTGTTTCCAAGAGAAAGGGAGACCGGAGTGTAAAAAAGCGTTGTTTTTGGACGGCAATGAAGAAATGACTGTTTTTTGATTTCTCTTGCTCAGAAAGACTTAGAAAGTTGATAATTGTGGGCAATGTTAGAAATGTCATGAGAAACAAGAATTATGTAAAAGAATTGATGTAAGTCATTGTTTCCAAGAGAAAGGGAGACCGGAGTGTAAAAAAGCGTTGTTTTTGGACGGCAATGAAGAAATGACTATGTTTTGCGATTTCTCCTGCTCAGAAAGACTTAGAAAGTTGATAATTGTGGGCAATGTTAGAAATGTCATGAGAAACAAGAATTATGTAAAAGAATTGATGTAAGTCATTGTTTCCAAGAGAAAGGGAGACAGGAGTTTAAAAAAGCGTTGTTTTTGGACGGCAATGAAGAAATGACTATGTTTTGCGATTTCTCCTGCTCAGAAAGACTTAGAAAGTTGATAATTGTGGGCAATGTTAGAAATGTCATGAGAAACAAGAATTATGTAAAAGAATTGATGTAAGTCATTGTTTCCAAGAGAAAGGGAGACCGGAGTGTAATAAAGCGTTGTTTTTGGACGGCAATGAAGAAATGACTATGTTTTGCGATTTCTCCTGCTCAGAAAGACTTAGAAAGTTGATAATTGTGGGCAATGTTAGAAATGTCATGAGAAACAAGAATTATGTAAAAGAATTGATGTAAGTCATTGTTTCCAAGAGAAAGGGAGACCGGAGTGTAAAAAAGCGTTGTTTTTGGACGGCAATGAAGAAATGACTGTTTTGCGATTTCTCTTGCTCAGAAAGACTTAGAAAGTTGATAATTGTGGGCAATGTTAGAAATGTCATGAGAAACAAGAATTATGTAAAATAATTGATGTAAGTCATTGTTTCCAAGAGAAAGGGAGACCGGAGTGTAAAAAAGCGTTGTTTTTGGACGGCAATGAAGAAATGACTATGTTTTGCGATTTCTCCTGCTCAGAAAGACTTAGAAAGTTGATAATTGTGGGCAATGTTAGAAATGTCATGAGAAACAAGAATTATGTAAAAGAATTGATGTAAGTCATTGTTTCCAAGAGAAAGGGAGACAGGAGTGTAAAAAAGCGTTGTTTTTGGACGGCAATGAAGAAATGACTATGTTTTGCGATTTCTCCTGCTCAGAAAGACTTAGAAAGTTGATAATTGTGGGCAATGTTAGAAATGTCATGAGAAACAAGAATTATGTAAAAGAATTGATGTAAGTCATTGTTTCCAAGAGAAAGGGAGACCGGAGTGTAAAAAAGCGTTGTTTTTGGACGGCAATGAAGAAATGACTGTTTTGCGATTTCTCTTGCTCAGAAAGACTTAGAAAGTTGATAATTGTGGGCAATGTTAGAAATGTCATGAGAAACAAGAATTATGTAAAAGAATTGATGTAAGTCATTGTTTCCAAGAGAAAGGGAGACCGGAGTGTAAAAAAGCGTTGTTTTTGGACGGCAATGAAGAAATGACTGTTTTGCGATTTCTCTTGCTCAGAAAGACTTAGAAAGTTGATAATTGTGGGCAATGTTAGAAATGTCATGAGAAACAAGAATTATGTAAAAGAATTGATGTAAGTCATTGTTTCCAAGAGAAAGGGAGACCGGAGTGTAAAAAAGCGTTGTTTTTGGACGGCAATGAAGAAATGACTGTTTTTTTATTTCTCTTGCTCAGAAAGACTTAGAAAGTTGATAATTGTGGGCAATGTTAGAAATGTCATGAGAAACAAGAATTATGTAAAAGAATTGATGTAAGTCATTGTTTCCAAGAGAAAGGGAGACCGGAGTGTAAAAAAGCGTTGTTTTTGGACGGCAATGAAGAAATGACTGTTTTTTTATTTCTCTTGCTCAGAAAGACTTAGAAAGTTGATAATTGTGGGCAATGTTAGAAATGTCATGAGAAACAAGAATTATGTAAAAGAATTGATGTAAGTCATTGTTTCCAAGAGAAAGGGAGACCGGAGTGTAAAAAAGCGTTGTTTTTGGACGGCAATGAAGAAATGACTATGTTTTGCGATTTCTCCTGCTCAGAAAGACTTAGAAAGTTGATAATTGTGGGCAATGTTAGAAATGTCATGAGAAACAAGAATTATGTAAAAGAATTGATGTAAGTCATTGTTTCCAAGAGAAAGGGAGACAGGAGTGTAAAAAAGCGTTGTTTTTGGACGGCAATGAAGAAATGACTGTGTTTTGCGATTTCTCCTGCTCAGAAAGACTTAGAAAGTTGATAATTGTGGGCAATGTTAGAAATGTCATGAGAAACAAGAATTATGTAAAAGAATTGATGTAAGTCATTGTTTCCAAGAGAAAGGGAGACCGGAGTGTAAAAAAGCGTTGTTTTTGGACGGCAATGAAGAAATGACTGTTTTTTTATTTCTCTTGCTCAGAAAGACTTAGAAAGTTGATAATTGTGGGCAATGTTAGAAATGTCATGAGAAACAAGAATTATGTAAAAGAATTGATGTAAGTCATTGTTTCCAAGAGAAAGGGAGACCGGAGTGTAAAAAAGCGTTGTTTTTGGACGGCAATGAAGAAATGACTATGTTTTGCGATTTCTCCTGCTCAGAAAGACTTAGAAAGTTGATAATTGTGGGCAATGTTAGAAATGTCATGAGAAACAAGAATTATGTAAAAGAATTGATGTAAGTCATTGTTTCCAAGAGAAAGGGAGACAGGAGTGTAAAAAAGCGTTGTTTTTGGACGGCAATGAAGAAATGACTATGTTTTGCGATTTCTCCTGCTCAGAAAGACTTAGAAAGTTGATAATTGTGGGCAATGTTAGAAATGTCATGAGAAACAAGAATTATGTAAAAGAATTGATGTAAGTCATTGTTTCCAAGAGAAAGGGAGACCGGAGTGTAAAAAAGCGTTGTTTTTGGACGGCAATGAAGAAATGACTGTTTTGCGATTTCTCTTGCTCAGAAAGACTTAGAAAGTTGATAATTGTGGGCAATGTTAGAAATGTCATGAAAAACAAGAATTATGTAAAAGAATTGATGTAAGTCATTGTTTCCAAGAGAAAGGGAGACCGGAGTGTAAAAAAGCGTTGTTTTTGGACGGCAATGAAGAAATGACTGTTTTGCGATTTCTCTTACTCAGAAAGACTTAGAAAGTTGATAATTGTGGGCAATGTTAGAAATGTCATGAGAAACAAGAATTATGTAAAAGAATTGATGTAAGTCATTGTTTCCAAGAGAAAGGGAGACCGGAGTGTAAAAAAGCGTTGTTTTTGGACGGCAATGAAGAAATGACTGTTTTGCGATTTCTCTTGCTCAGAAAGACTTAGAAAGTTGATAATTGTGGGCAATGTTAGAAATGTCATGAGAAACAAGAATTATGTAAAAGAATTGATGTAAGTCATTGTTTCCAAGAGAAAGGGAGACCGGAGTGTAAAAAAGCGTTGTTTTTGGACGGCAATGAAGAAATGACTATGTTTTGCGATTTCTCCTGCTCAGAAAGACTTAGAAAGTTGATAATTGTGGGCAATGTTAGAAATGTCATGAGAAACAAGAATTATGTAAAAGAATTGATGTAAGTCATTGTTTCCAAGAGAAAGGGAGACCGGAGTGTAAAAAAGCGTTGTTTTTGGACGGCAATGAAGAAATGACTGTTTTGCGATTTCTCTTGCTCAGAAAGACTTAGAAAGTTGATAATTGTGGGCAATGTTAGAAATGTCATGAGAAACAAGAATTATGTAAAAGAATTGATGTAAGTCATTGTTTCCAAGAGAAAGGGAGACCGGAGTGTAAAAAAGCGTTGTTTTTGGACGGCAATGAAGAAATGACTGTTTTGCGATTTCTCTTGCTCAGAAAGACTTAGAAAGTTGATAATTGTGGGCAATGTTAGAAATGTCATGAGAAACAAGAATTATGTAAAATAATTGATGTAAGTCATTGTTTCCAAGAGAAAGGGAGACCGGAGTGTAAAAAAGCGTTGTTTTTGGACGGCAATGAAGAAATGACTATGTTTTGCGATTTCTCCTGCTCAGAAAGACTTAGAAAGTTGATAATTGTGGGCAATGTTAGAAATGTCATGAGAAACAAGAATTATGTAAAAGAATTGATGTAAGTCATTGTTTCCAAGAGAAAGGGAGACAGGAGTGTAAAAAAGCGTTGTTTTTGGACGGCAATGAAGAAATGACTATGTTTTGCGATTTCTCCTGCTCAGAAAGACTTAGAAAGTTGATAATTGTGGGCAATGTTAGAAATGTCATGAGAAACAAGAATTATGTAAAAGAATTGATGTAAGTCATTGTTTCCAAGAGAAAGGGAGACCGGAGTGTAAAAAAGCGTTGTTTTTGGACGGCAATGAAGAAATGACTGTTTCACGATTTCTCTTGCTCAGAAAGACTTAGAAAGTTGATAATTGTGGGCAATGTTAGAAATGTCATGAGAAACAAGAATTATGTAAAAGAATTGATGTAAGTCATTGTTTCCAAGAGAAAGGGAGACCGGAGTGTAAAAAAGCGTTGTTTTTGGACGGCAATGAAGAAATGACTATGTTTTGCGATTTCTCCTGCTCAGAAAGACTTAGAAAGTTGATAATTGTGGGAAATGTTAGAAATGTCATGAGAAACAAGAATTATGTAAAAGAATTGATGTAAGTCATTGTTTCCAAGAGAAAGGGAGACCGGAGTGTAAAAAAGCGTTGTTTTTGGACGGCAATGAAGAAATGACTGTTTTGCGATTTCTCTTGCTCAGAAAGACTTAGAAAGTTGATAATTGTGGGCAATGTTAGAAATGTCATGAGAAACAAGAATTATGTAAAAGAATTGATGTAAGTCATTGTTTCCAAGAGAAAGGGAGACCGGAGTGTAAAAAAGCGTTGTTTTTGGACGGCAATGAAGAAATGACTGTTTTGCGATTTCTCTTGCTCAGAAAGACTTAGAAAGTTGATAATTGTGGGCAATGTTAGAAATGTCATGAGAAACAAGAATTATGTAAAAGAATTGATGTAAGTCATTGTTTCCAAGAGAAAGGGAGACCGGAGTGTAAAAAAGCGTTGTTTTTGGACGGCAATGAAGAAATGACTGTTTTTTTATTTCTCTTGCTCAGAAAGACTTAGAAAGTTGATAATTGTGGGCAATGTTAGAAATGTCATGAGAAACAAGAATTATGTAAAAGAATTGATGTAAGTCATTGTTTCCAAGAGAAAGGGAGACCGGAGTGTAAAAAAGCGTTGTTTTTGGACGGCAATGAAGAAATGACTGTTTTTTTATTTCTCTTGCTCAGAAAGACTTAGAAAGTTGATAATTGTGGGCAATGTTAGAAATGTCATGAGAAACAAGAATTATGTAAAAGAATTGATGTAAGTCATTGTTTCCAAGAGAAAGGGAGACCGGAGTGTAAAAAAGCGTTGTTTTTGGACGGCAATGAAGAAATGACTATGTTTTGCGATTTCTCCTGCTCAGAAAGACTTAGAAAGTTGATAATTGTGGGCAATGTTAGAAATGTCATGAGAAACAAGAATTATGTAAAAGAATTGATGTAAGTCATTGTTTCCAAGAGAAAGGGAGACAGGAGTGTAAAAAAGCGTTGTTTTTGGACGGCAATGAAGAAATGACTGTGTTTTGCGATTTCTCCTGCTCAGAAAGACTTAGAAAGTTGATAATTGTGGGCAATGTTAGAAATGTCATGAGAAACAAGAATTATGTAAAAGAATTGATGTAAGTCATTGTTTCCAAGAGAAAGGGAGACCGGAGTGTAAAAAAGCGTTGTTTTTGGACGGCAATGAAGAAATGACTGTTTTTTTATTTCTCTTGCTCAGAAAGACTTAGAAAGTTGATAATTGTGGGCAATGTTAGAAATGTCATGAGAAACAAGAATTATGTAAAAGAATTGATGTAAGTCATTGTTTCCAAGAGAAAGGGAGACCGGAGTGTAAAAAAGCGTTGTTTTTGGACGGCAATGAAGAAATGACTATGTTTTGCGATTTCTCCTGCTCAGAAAGACTTAGAAAGTTGATAATTGTGGGCAATGTTAGAAATGTCATGAGAAACAAGAATTATGTAAAAGAATTGATGTAAGTCATTGTTTCCAAGAGAAAGGGAGACAGGAGTGTAAAAAAGCGTTGTTTTTGGACGGCAATGAAGAAATGACTATGTTTTGCGATTTCTCCTGCTCAGAAAGACTTAGAAAGTTGATAATTGTGGGCAATGTTAGAAATGTCATGAGAAACAAGAATTATGTAAAAGAATTGATGTAAGTCATTGTTTCCAAGAGAAAGGGAGACCGGAGTGTAAAAAAGCGTTGTTTTTGGACGGCAATGAAGAAATGACTGTTTTGCGATTTCTCTTGCTCAGAAAGACATAGAAAGTTGATAATTGTGGGCAATGTTAGAAATGTCATGAAAAACAAGAATTATGTAAAAGAATTGATGTAAGTCATTGTTTCCAAGAGAAAGGGAGACCGGAGTGTAAAAAAGCGTTGTTTTTGGACGGCAATGAAGAAATGACTGTTTTGCGATTTCTCTTACTCAGAAAGACTTAGAAAGTTGATAATTGTGGGCAATGTTAGAAATGTCATGAGAAACAAGAATTATGTAAAAGAATTGATGTAAGTCATTGTTTCCAAGAGAAAGGGAGACCGGAGTGTAAAAAAGCGTTGTTTTTGGACGGCAATGAAGAAATGACTGTTTTGCGATTTCTCTTGCTCAGAAAGACTTAGAAAGTTGATAATTGTGGGCAATGTTAGAAATGTCATGAGAAACAAGAATTATGTAAAAGAATTGATGTAAGTCATTGTTTCCAAGAGAAAGGGAGACCGGAGTGTAAAAAAGCGTTGTTTTTGGACGGCAATGAAGAAATGACTATGTTTTGCGATTTCTCCTGCTCAGAAAGACTTAGAAAGTTGATAATTGTGGGCAATGTTAGAAATGTCATGAGAAACAAGAATTATGTAAAAGAATTGATGTAAGTCATTGTTTCCAAGAGAAAGGGAGACCGGAGTGTAAAAAAGCGTTGTTTTTGGACGGCAATGAAGAAATGACTGTTTTGCGATTTCTCTTGCTCAGAAAGACTTAGAAAGTTGATAATTGTGGGCAATGTTAGAAATGTCATGAGAAACAAGAATTATGTAAAAGAATTGATGTAAGTCATTGTTTCCAAGAGAAAGGGAGACCGGAGTGTAAAAAAGCGTTGTTTTTGGACGGCAATGAAGAAATGACTGTTTCGCGATTTCTCTTGCTCAGAAAGACTTAGAAAGTTGATAATTGTGGGCAATGTTAGAAATGTCATGAGAAACAAGAATTATGTAAAAGAATTGATGTAAGTCATTGTTTCCAAGAGAAAGGGAGACAGGAGTGTAAAAAAGCGTTGTTTTTGGACGGCAATGAAGAAATGACTATGTTTTGCGATTTCTCCTGCTCAGAAAGACTTAGAAAGTTGATAATTGTGGGCAATGTTAGAAATGTCATGAGAAACAAGAATTATGTAAAAGAATTGATGTAAGTCATTGTTTCCAAGAGAAAGGGAGACAGGAGTGTAAAAAAGCGCTGTTTTTGGACGGCAATGAAGAAATGACTATGTTTTGCGATTTCTCCTGCTCAGAAAGAGTTAGAAAGTTGATAATTGTGGGCAATGTTAGAAATGTCATGAGAAACAAGAATTATGTAAAAGAATTGATGTAAGTCATTGTTTCCAAGAGAAAGGGAGACCGGAGTGTAAAAAAGCGTTGTTTTTGGACGGCAATGAAGAAATGATTATGTTTTGCGATTTCTCCTGCTCAGAAAGACTTAGAAAGTTGATAATTGTGGGCAATGTTAGAAATGTCATGAGAAACAAGAATTATGTAAAAGAATTGATGTAAGTCATTGTTTCCAAGAGAAAGGGAGACCGGAGTGTAAAAAAGCGTTGTTTTTGGACGGCAATGAAGAAATGACTGTTTTGCGATTTCTCTTGCTCAGAAAGACTTAGAAAGTTGATAATTGTGGGCAATGTTAGAAATGTCATGAGAAACAAGAATTATGTAAAAGAATTGATGTAAGTCATTGTTTCCAAGAGAAAGGGAGACCGGAGTGTAAAAAAGCGTTGTTTTTGGACGGCAATGAAGAAATGACTATGTTTTGCGATTTCTCCTGCTCAGAAAGACTTAGAAAGTTGATAATTGTGGGCAATGTTAGAAATGTCATGAGAAACAAGAATTATGTAAAAGAATTGATGTAAGTCATTGTTTCCAAGAGAAAGGGAGACAGGAGTGTAAAAAAGCGTTTTTTTTGGACGGCAATGAAGAAATGACTATGTTTTGCGATTTATCCTGCTCAGAAAGACTTAGAAAGTTGATAATTGTGGGCAATGTTAGAAATGTCATGAGAAACAAGAATTATGTAAAAGAATTGATGTAAGTCATTGTTTCCAAGAGAAAGGGAGACCGGAGTGTAAAAAAGCGTTGTTTTTGGACGGCAATGAAGAAATGACTGTTTTTTGATTTCTCTTGCTCAGAAAGACTTAGAAAGTTGATAATTGTGGGCAATGTTAGAAATGTCATGAGAAACAAGAATTATGTAAAAGAATTGATGTAAGTCATTGTTTCCAAGAGAAAGGGAGACCGGAGTGTAAAAAAGCGTTGTTTTTGGACGGCAATGAAGAAATGACTATGTTTTGCGATTTCTCCTGCTCAGAAAGACTTAGAAAGTTGATAATTGTGGGCAATGTTAGAAATGTCATGAGAAACAAGAATTATGTAAAAGAATTGATGTAAGTCATTGTTTCCAAGAGAAAGGGAGACAGGAGTTTAAAAAAGCGTTGTTTTTGGACGGCAATGAAGAAATGACTATGTTTTGCGATTTCTCCTGCTCAGAAAGACTTAGAAAGTTGATAATTGTGGGCAATGTTAGAAATGTCATGAGAAACAAGAATTATGTAAAAGAATTGATGTAAGTCATTGTTTCCAAGAGAAAGGGAGACCGGAGTGTAATAAAGCGTTGTTTTTGGACGGCAATGAAGAAATGACTATGTTTTGCGATTTCTCCTGCTCAGAAAGACTTAGAAAGTTGATAATTGTGGGCAATGTTAGAAATGTCATGAGAAACAAGAATTATGTAAAAGAATTGATGTAAGTCATTGTTTCCAAGAGAAAGGGAGACCGGAGTGTAAAAAAGCGTTGTTTTTGGACGGCAATGAAGAAATGACTGTTTTGCGATTTCTCTTGCTCAGAAAGACTTAGAAAGTTGATAATTGTGGGCAATGTTAGAAATGTCATGAGAAACAAGAATTATGTAAAATAATTGATGTAAGTCATTGTTTCCAAGAGAAAGGGAGACCGGAGTGTAAAAAAGCGTTGTTTTTGGACGGCAATGAAGAAATGACTATGTTTTGCGATTTCTCCTGCTCAGAAAGACTTAGAAAGTTGATAATTGTGGGCAATGTTAGAAATGTCATGAGAAACAAGAATTATGTAAAAGAATTGATGTAAGTCATTGTTTCCAAGAGAAAGGGAGACAGGAGTGTAAAAAAGCGTTGTTTTTGGACGGCAATGAAGAAATGACTATGTTTTGCGATTTCTCCTGCTCAGAAAGACTTAGAAAGTTGATAATTGTGGGCAATGTTAGAAATGTCATGAGAAACAAGAATTATGTAAAAGAATTGATGTAAGTCATTGTTTCCAAGAGAAAGGGAGACCGGAGTGTAAAAAAGCGTTGTTTTTGGACGGCAATGAAGAAATGACTGTTTTGCGATTTCTCTTGCTCAGAAAGACTTAGAAAGTTGATAATTGTGGGCAATGTTAGAAATGTCATGAGAAACAAGAATTATGTAAAAGAATTGATGTAAGTCATTGTTTCCAAGAGAAAGGGAGACCGGAGTGTAAAAAAGCGTTGTTTTTGGACGGCAATGAAGAAATGACTATGTTTTGCGATTTCTCCTGCTCAGAAAGACTTAGAAAGTTGATAATTGTGGGCAATGTTAGAAATGTCATGAGAAACAAGAATTATGTAAAAGAATTGATGTAAGTCATTGTTTCCAAGAGAAAGGGAGACCGGAGTGTAAAAAAGCGTTGTTTTTGGACGGCAATGAAGAAATGACTGTTTTGCGATTTCTCTTGCTCAGAAAGACTTAGAAAGTTGATAATTGTGGGCAATGTTAGAAATGTCATGAGAAACAAGAATTATGTAAAAGAATTGATGTAAGTCATTGTTTCCAAGAGAAAGGGAGACCGGAGTGTAAAAAAGCGTTGTTTTTGGACGGCAATGAAGAAATGACTATGTTTTGCGATTTCTCCTGCTCAGAAAGACTTAGAAAGTTGATAATTGTGGGCAATGTTAGAAATGTCATGAGAAACAAGAATTATGTAAAAGAATTGATGTAAGTCATTGTTTCCAAGAGAAAGGGAGACCGGAGTGTAAAAAAGCGTTGTTTTTGGACGGCAATGAAGAAATGACTATGTTTTGCGATTTCTCCTGCTCAGAAAGACTTAGAAAGTTGATAATTGTGGGCAATGTTAGAAATGTCATGAGAAACAAGAATTATGTAAAAGAATTGATGTAAGTCATTGTTTCCAAGAGAAAGGGAGACAGGAGTGTAAAAAAGCGTTTTTTTTGGACGGCAATGAAGAAATGACTGTGTTTTGCGATTTCTCCTGCTCAGAAAGACTTAGAAAGTTGATAATTGTGGGCAATGTTAGAAATGTCATGAGAAACAAGAATTATGTAAAAGAATTGATGTAAGTCATTGTTTCCAAGAGAAAGGGAGACCGGAGTGTAAAAAAGCGTTGTTTTTGGACGGCAATGAAGAAATGACTGTTTTTTTATTTCTCTTGCTCAGAAAGACTTAGAAAGTTGATAATTGTGGGCAATGTTAGAAATGTCATGAGAAACAAGAATTATGTAAAAGAATTGATGTAAGTCATTGTTTCCAAGAGAAAGGGAGACCGGAGTGTAAAAAAGCGTTGTTTTTGGACGGCAATGAAGAAATGACTATGTTTTGCGATTTCTCCTGCTCAGAAAGACTTAGAAAGTTGATAATTGTGGGCAATGTTAGAAATGTCATGAGAAACAAGAATTATGTAAAAGAATTGATGTAAGTCATTGTTTCCAAGAGAAAGGGAGACCGGAGTGTAAAAAAGCGTTGTTTTTGGACGGCAATGAAGAAATGACTGTTTTGCGATTTCTCTTGCTCAGAAAGACTTAGAAAGTTGATAATTGTGGGCAATGTTAGAAATGTCATGAGAAACAAGAATTATGTAAAAGAATTGATGTAAGTCATTGTTTCCAAGAGAAAGGGAGACAGGAGTGTAAAAAAGCGTTGTTTTTGGACGGCAATGAAGAAATGACTATGTTTTGCGATTTCTCCTGCTCAGAAAGACTTAGAAAGTTGATAATTGTGGGCAATGTTAGAAATGTCATGAGAAACAAGAATTATGTAAAAGAATTGATGTAAGTCATTGTTTCCAAGAGAAAGGGAGACCGGAGTGTAAAAAAGCGTTGTTTTTGGACGGCAATGAAGAAATGACTGTTTTGCGATTTCTCTTGCTCAGAAAGACTTAGAAAGTTGATAATTGTGGGCAATGTTAGAAATGTCATGAGAAACAAGAATTATGTAAAAGAATTGATGTAAGTCATTGTTTCCAAGAGAAAGGGAGACCGGAGTGTAAAAAAGCGTTGTTTTTGGACGGCAATGAAGAAATGACTGTTTTGCGATTTCTCTTACTCAGAAAGACTTAGAAAGTTGATAATTGTGGGCAATGTTAGAAATGTCATGAGAAACAAGAATTATGTAAAAGAATTGATGTAAGTCATTGTTTCCAAGAGAAAGGGAGACCGGAGTGTAAAAAAGCGTTGTTTTTGGACGGCAATGAAGAAATGACTGTTTTGCGATTTCTCTTGCTCAGAAAGACTTAGAAAGTTGATAATTGTGGGCAATGTTAGAAATGTCATGAGAAACAAGAATTATGTAAAAGAATTGATGTAAGTCATTGTTTCCAAGAGAAAGGGAGACAGGAGTGTAAAAAAGCGTTGTTTTTGGACGGCAATGAAGAAATGACTATGTTTTGCGATTTCTCCTGCTCAGAAAGACTTAGAAAGTTGATAATTGTGGGCAATGTTAGAAATGTCATGAGAAACAAGAATTATGTAAAAGAATTGATGTAAGTCATTGTTTCCAAGAGAAAGGGAGACCGGAGTGTAAAAAAGTGTTGTTTTTGGACGGCAATGAAGAAATGACTGTTTTGCGATTTCTCTTGCTCAGAAAGACTTAGAAAGTTGATAATTGTGGGCAATGTTAGAAATGTCATGAGAAACAAGAATTATGTAAAAGAATTGATGTAAGTCATTGTTTCCAAGAGAAAGGGAGACCGGAGTGTAAAAAAGCGTTGTTTTTGGACGGCAATGAAGAAATGACTGTTTTGCGATTTCTCTTGCTCAGAAAGACTTAGAAAGTTGATAATTGTGGGCAATGTTAGAAATGTCATGAGAAACAAGAATTATGTAAAAGAATTGATGTAAGTCATTGTTTCCAAGAGAAAGGGAGACAGGAGTGTAAAAAAGCGTTGTTTTTGGACGGCAATGAAGAAATGACTATGTTTTGCGATTTCTCCTGCTCAGAAAGACTTAGAAAGTTGATAATTGTGGGCAATGTTAGAAATGTCATGAGAAACAAGAATTATGTAAAAGAATTGATGTAAGTCATTGTTTCCAAGAGAAAGGGAGACAGGAGTGTAAAAAAGCGCTGTTTTTGGACGGCAATGAAGAAATGACTATGTTTTGCGATTTCTCCTGCTCAGAAAGACTTAGAAAGTTGATAATTGTGGGCAATGTTAGAAATGTCATGAGAAACAAGAATTATGTAAAAGAATTGATGTAAGTCATTGTTTCCAAGAGAAAGGGAGACCGGAGTGTAAAAAAGCGTTGTTTTTGGACGGCAATGAAGAAATGATTATGTTTTGCGATTTCTCCTGCTCAGAAAGACTTAGAAAGTTGATAATTGTGGGCAATGTTAGAAATGTCATGAGAAACAAGAATTATGTAAAAGAATTGATGTAAGTCATTGTTTCCAAGAGAAAGGGAGACCGGAGTGTAAAAAAGCGTTGTTTTTGGACGGCAATGAAGAAATGACTGTTTTGCGATTTCTCTTGCTCAGAAAGACTTAGAAAGTTGATAATTGTGGGCAATGTTAGAAATGTCATGAGAAACAAGAATTATGTAAAAGAATTGATGTAAGTCATTGTTTCCAAGAGAAAGGGAGACCGGAGTGTAAAAAAGCGTTGTTTTTGGACGGCAATGAAGAAATGACTGTTTTGCGATTTCTCTTGCTCAGAAAGACTTAGAAAGTTGATAATTGTGGGCAATGTTAGAAATGTCATGAGAAACAAGAATTATGTAAAAGAATTGATGTAAGTCATTGTTTCCAAGAGAAAGGGAGACAGGAGTGTAAAAAAGCGTTGTTTTTGGACGGCAATGAAGAAATGACTATGTTTTGCGATTTCTCCTGCTCAGAAAGACTTAGAAAGTTGATAATTGTGGGCAATGTTAGAAATGTCATGAGAAACAAGAATTATGTAAAAGAATTGATGTAAGTCATTGTTTCCAAGAGAAAGGGAGACAGGAGTGTAAAAAAGCGTTGTTTTTGGACGGCAATGAAGAAATGACTATGTTTTGCGATTTCTCCTGCTCAGAAAGACTTAGAAAGTTGATAATTGTGGGAAATGTTAGAAATGTCATGAGAAACAAGAATTATGTAAAAGAATTGATGTAAGTCATTGTTTCCAAGAGAAAGGGAGACCGGAGTGTAAAAAAGCGTTGTTTTTGGACGGCAATGAAGAAATGACTGTTTTGCGATTTCTCTTGCTCAGAAAGACTTAGAAAGTTGATAATTGTGGGCAATGTTAGAAATGTCATGAGAAACAAGAATTATGTAAAAGAATTGATGTAAGTCATTGTTTCCAAGAGAAAGGGAGACCGGAGTGTAAAAAAGCGTTGTTTTTGGACGGCAATGAAGAAATGACTATGTTTTGCGATTTCTCCTGCTCAGAAAGACTTAGAAAGTTGATAATTGTGGGCAATGTTAGAAATGTCATGAGAAACAAGAATTATGTAAAAGAATTGATGTAAGTCATTGTTTCCAAGAGAAAGGGAGACAGGAGTGTAAAAAAGCGTTTTTTTTGGACGGCAATGAAGAAATGACTGTGTTTTGCGATTTCTCCTGCTCAGAAAGACTTAGAAAGTTGATAATTGTGGGCAATGTTAGAAATGTCATGAGAAACAAGAATTATGTAAAAGAATTGATGTAAGTCATTGTTTCCAAGAGAAAGGGAGACCGGAGTGTAAAAAAGCGTTGTTTTTGGACGGCAATGAAGAAATGACTGTTTTTTTATTTCTCTTGCTCAGAAAGACTTAGAAAGTTGATAATTGTGGGCAATGTTAGAAATGTCATGAGAAACAAGAATTATGTAAAAGAATTGATGTAAGTCATTGTTTCCAAGAGAAAGGGAGACCGGAGTGTAAAAAAGCGTTGTTTTTGGACGGCAATGAAGAAATGACTATGTTTTGCGATTTCTCCTGCTCAGAAAGACTTAGAAAGTTGATAATTGTGGGCAATGTTAGAAATGTCATGAGAAACAAGAATTATGTAAAAGAATTGATGTAAGTCATTGTTTCCAAGAGAAAGGGAGACAGGAGTGTAAAAAAGCGTTGTTTTTGGACGGCAATGAAGAAATGACTATGTTTTGCGATTTCTCCTGCTCAGAAAGACTTAGAAAGTTGATAATTGTGGGCAATGTTAGAAATGTCATGAGAAACAAGAATTATGTAAAAGAATTGATGTAAGTCATTGTTTCCAAGAGAAAGGGAGACCGGAGTGTAAAAAAGCGTTGTTTTTGGACGGCAATGAAGAAATGACTGTTTTGCAATTTCTCTTGCTCAGAAAGACTTAGAAAGTTGATAATTGTGGGCAATGTTAGAAATGTCATGAGAAACAAGAATTATGTAAAAGAATTGATGTAAGTCATTGTTTCCAAGAGAAAGGGAGACCGGAGTGTAAAAAAGCGTTGTTTTTGGACGGCAATGAAGAAATGACTATGTTTTGCGATTTCTCCTGCTCAGAAAGACTTAGAAAGTTGATAATTGTGGGAAATGTTAGAAATGTCATGAGAAACAAGAATTATGTAAAAGAATTGATGTAAGTCATTGTTTCCAAGAGAAAGGGAGACCGGAGTGTAAAAAAGCGTTGTTTTTGGACGGCAATGAAGAAATGACTATGTTTTGCGATTTCTCCTGCTCAGAAAGACTTAGAAAGTTGATAATTGTGGGCAATGTTAGAAATGCCAACTCTCCCGGATTGTCCGGGAGACTCCCGCATTTTGCGAGAGTCTCCCGGACGAGTGTGGCAATCTCCCTGATACGAAGGGGGAAAAAATTAGTTTAAACGCCGCGATTCACCCGGAATCGCGGCGTTTAGCCAAGCCCCCACTGTAAAATGACGCGATTTGCGTCATTCCGTCACGGGGGCGGGGCCAAAATGACGCGATTTCGCAGCCCCGCCCCCTGCACGCCCACGTCCCAGCCGGCATCTCCCGGAAAAAAAAAAAAAAATGTTGGCAAGTATGCACTATATACATTCACATAAGCAGCTCTCATCATCATCATTTATGGCATAAGACTTCTTTAATTATACTAAGTTTTTGAGCAGGTCTGCATTATACTTAATTATATAAGGGAGATGTACTTTTAGTAAAAAGTAGCTCTCCAATTTCAAAAGTACATCAACGTAGTATTAATACTTAGATTTAAAGGTGTTTTGGGATAAATGAAATACATTCCCAGCAGCCATCTCCCTTTGCCTCTATCTTATTGCATATTTTGTCCTAATGTGCTTTCATATTTACATGTCACCATGTTTCCATTGGCTAGTACCTTAAAGTCAGATGTCTGTCAAGCAAACTGACCAGTGACAGAATTGCTTTGTGAGGTTTACATCTTTATGACATCAAATGCTTCACATGAAAAATGCAGTTCATTGTCAAAAATCAGCTATATTAGGAGAGTGAGAATTGTGTTTTAGCATCAATTACACACTAAATATGCTGTCATTGTGTATTTTTAATGGATGTCTTTCAGTTTTAAAGATAGACAGACCGATAGATAGATAGATAGATAGAAAGATAGAAAGATAGATAGATAGATAGATAGACAGACAGACAGACTGATTTCAACTGGAAGCAGTGCTTACATATTGCTTAATTTTTGGTGGTTATTAAATAGTATGGGTAGGCAAGAAAAGTGCATATATCTTTTATTAGCATAAACTTACCCAAATGCGCTCTTGCATATTTAAGGCATTCAAAGTAATAATATTTCACAGCATTAATACAGTTATGTACTAGACTGGACAATGGTAAGCAGAGCCAGTACTTATATCAACCATGGCCTTATCTGTGTGAAGTTTGTATGTTCTCCCTGTGTTTGCGTAGGTTTCCTCCGGGTGCTGTGGTTTCCTCCCACACTCCAAAAAACACACTGTTAGGTTAATTGGCTGCTATCAAAATTGACCCTAGTCTCTCCCTCTCTGTCTGTGTGTGAGTGTGTGTCTATATTAGGGAATTTAGACTGTAAGCTCCAATAGGGTAGGGACTGATGTGAATGGGTTCTCTGTACAGCGCTGCGCTATTAGTGACACTATATAAATAAATGATAATGAGGATGATGATGATATGTGTTTACTATGCCTATACACATAGCCAGCTTCCACACTTGATTGGCAGATTAATGCATCATTATTGCTAAGTTTGATAACAGTTGTCTAATACAGTGACACTGGTAGAGAAAACCACTATATACATTCACATAAGCAGCTCTCATCATCATCATTTATGGCATAAGACTTCTTTAATTATACTAAGTTTTTGAGCAGGTCTGCATTATACTTAATTATATAAGGGAGATGTACTTTTAGTAAAAAGTAGCTCTCCAATTTCAAAAGTACATCAACGTAGTATTAATACTTAGATTTAAAGGTGTTTTGGGATAAATGAAATACATTCCCAGCAGCCATCTCCCTTTGCCTCTATCTTATTGCATATTTTGTCCTAATGTGCTTTCATATTTACATGTCACCATGTTTCCATTGGCTAGTACCTTAAAGTCAGATGTCTGTCAAGCAAACTGACCAGTGACAGAATTGCTTTGTGAGGTTTACATCTTTATGACATCAAATGCTTCACATGAAAAATGCAGTTCATTGTCAAAAATCAGCTATATTAGGAGAGTGAGAATTGTGTTTTAGCATCAATTACACACTAAATATGCTGTCATTGTGTATTTTTAATGGATGTCTTTCAGTTTTAAAGATAGACAGACCGATAGATAGATAGATAGATAGAAAGATAGAAAGATAGATAGATAGATAGATAGACAGACAGACAGACTGATTTCAACTGGAAGCAGTGCTTACATATTGCTTAATTTTTGGTGGTTATTAAATAGTATGGGTAGGCAAGAAAAGTGCATATATCTTTTATTAGCATAAACTTACCCAAATGCGCTCTTGCATATTTAAGGCATTCAAAGTAATAATATTTCACAGCATTAATACAGTTATGTACTAGACTGGACAATGGTAAGCAGAGCCAGTACTTATATCAACCATGGCCTTATCTGTGTGAAGTTTGTATGTTCTCCCTGTGTTTGCGTAGGTTTCCTCCGGGTGCTGTGGTTTCCTACCACACTCCAAAAAACACACTGTTAGGTTAATTGGCTGCTATCAAAATTGACCCTAGTCTCTCCCTCTCTGTCTGTGTGTGAGTGTGTGTCTATATTAGGGAATTTAGACTGTAAGCTCCAATAGGGTAGGGACTGATGTGAATGGGTTCTCTGTACAGCGCTGCGCTATTAGTGACACTATATAAATAAATGATAATGAGGATGATGATGATATGTGTTTACTATGCCTATACACATAGCCAGCTTCCACACTTGATTGGCAGATTAATGCATCATTATTGCTAAGTTTGATAACAGTTGTCTAATACAGTGACACTGGTAGAGAAAACCACTATATACATTCACATAAGCAGCTCTCATCATCATCATTTATGGCATAAGACTTCTTTAATTATACTAAGTTTTTGAGCAGGTCTGCATTATACTTAATTATATAAGGGAGATGTACTTTTAGTAAAAAGTAGCTCTCCAATTTCAAAAGTACATCAACGTAGTATTAATACTTAGATTTAAAGGTGTTTTGGGATAAATGAAATACATTCCCAGCAGCCATCTCCCTTTGCCTCTATCTTATTGCATATTTTGTCCTAATGTGCTTTCATATTTACATGTCACCATGTTTCCATTGGCTAGTACCTTAAAGTCAGATGTCTGTCAAGCAAACTGACCAGTGACAGAATTGCTTTGTGAGGTTTACATCTTTATGACATCAAATGCTTCACATGAAAAATGCAGTTCATTGTCAAAAATCAGCTATATTAGGAGAGTGAGAATTGTGTTTTAGCATCAATTACACACTAAATATGCTGTCATTGTGTATTTTTAATGGATGTCTTTCAGTTTTAAAGATAGACAGACCGATAGATAGATAGATAGATAGAAAGATAGAAAGATAGATAGATAGATAGATAGACAGACAGACAGACTGATTTCAACTGGAAGCAGTGCTTACATATTGCTTAATTTTTGGTGGTTATTAAATAGTATGGGTAGGCAAGAAAAGTGCATATATCTTTTATTAGCATAAACTTACCCAAATGCGCTCTTGCATATTTAAGGCATTCAAAGTAATAATATTTCACAGCATTAATACAGTTATGTACTAGACTGGACAATGGTAAGCAGAGCCAGTACTTATATCAACCATGGCCTTATCTGTGTGAAGTTTGTATGTTCTCCCTGTGTTTGCGTAGGTTTCCTCCGGGTGCTGTGGTTTCCTACCACACTCCAAAAAACACACTGTTAGGTTAATTGGCTGCTATCAAAATTGACCCTAGTCTCTCCCTCTCTGTCTGTGTGTGAGTGTGTGTCTATATTAGGGAATTTAGACTGTAAGCTCCAATAGGGTAGGGACTGATGTGAATGGGTTCTCTGTACAGCGCTGCGCTATTAGTGACACTATATAAATAAATGATAATGAGGATGATGATGATATGTGTTTACTATGCCTATACACATAGCCAGCTTCCACACTTGATTGGCAGATTAATGCATCATTATTGCTAAGTTTGATAACAGTTGTCTAATACAGTGACACTGGTAGAGAAAACCACTATATACATTCACATAAGCAGCTCTCATCATCATCATTTATGGCATAAGACATCTTTAATTATACTAAGTTTTTGAGCAGGTCTGCATTATACTTAATTATATAAGGGAGATGTACTTTTAGTAAAAAGTAGCTCTCCAATTTCAAAAGTACATCAACGTAGTATTAATACTTAGATTTAAAGGTGTTTTGGGATAAATGAAATACATTCCCAGCAGCCATCTCCCTTTGCCTCTATCTTATTGCATATTTTGTCCTAATGTGCTTTCATATTTACATGTCACCATGTTTCCATTGGCTAGTACCTTAAAGTCAGATGTCTGTCAAGCAAACTGACCAGTGACAGAATTGCTTTGTGAGGTTTACATCTTTATGACATCAAATGCTTCACATGAAAAATGCAGTTCATTGTCAAAAATCAGCTATATTAGGAGAGTGAGAATTGTGTTTTAGCATCAATTACACACTAAATATGCTGTCATTGTGTATTTTTAATGGATGTCTTTCAGTTTTAAAGATAGACAGACCGATAGATAGATAGATAGATAGAAAGATAGAAAGATAGATAGATAGATAGATAGACAGACAGACAGACTGATTTCAACTGGAAGCAGTGCTTACATATTGCTTAATTTTTGGTGGTTATTAAATAGTATGGGTAGGCAAGAAAAGTGCATATATCTTTTATTAGCATAAACTTACCCAAATGCGCTCTTGCATATTTAAGGCATTCAAAGTAATAATATTTCACAGCATTAATACAGTTATGTACTAGACTGGACAATGGTAAGCAGAGCCAGTACTTATATCAACCATGGCCTTATCTGTGTGAAGTTTGTATGTTCTCCCTGTGTTTGCGTAGGTTTCCTCCGGGTGCTGTGGTTTCCTCCCACACTCCAAAAAACACACTGTTAGGTTAATTGGCTGCTATCAAAATTGACCCTAGTCTCTCCCTCTCTGTCTGTGTGTGAGTGTGTGTCTATATTAGGGAATTTAGACTGTAAGCTCCAATAGGGTAGGGACTGATGTGAATGGGTTCTCTGTACAGCGCTGCGCTATTAGTGACACTATATAAATAAATGATAATGAGGATGATGATGATATGTGTTTACTATGCCTATACACATAGCCAGCTTCCACACTTGATTGGCAGATTAATGCATCATTATTGCTAAGTTTGATAACAGTTGTCTAATACAGTGACACTGGTAGAGAAAACCACTATATACATTCACATAAGCAGCTCTCATCATCATCATTTATGGCATAAGACTTCTTTAATTATACTAAGTTTTTGAGCAGGTCTGCATTATACTTAATTATATAAGGGAGATGTACTTTTAGTAAAAAGTAGCTCTCCAATTTCAAAAGTACATCAACGTAGTATTAATACTTAGATTTAAAGGTGTTTTGGGATAAATGAAATACATTCCCAGCAGCCATCTCCCTTTGCCTCTATCTTATTGCATATTTTGTCCTAATGTGCTTTCATATTTACATGTCACCATGTTTCCATTGGCTAGTACCTTAAAGTCAGATGTCTGTCAAGCAAACTGACCAGTGACAGAATTGCTTTGTGAGGTTTACATCTTTATGACATCAAATGCTTCACATGAAAAATGCAGTTCATTGTCAAAAATCAGCTATATTAGGAGAGTGAGAATTGTGTTTTAGCATCAATTACACACTAAATATGCTGTCATTGTGTATTTTTAATGGATGTCTTTCAGTTTTAAAGATAGACAGACCGATAGATAGATAGATAGATAGAAAGATAGAAAGATAGATAGATAGATAGATAGACAGACAGACAGACTGATTTCAACTGGAAGCAGTGCTTACATATTGCTTAATTTTTGGTGGTTATTAAATAGTATGGGTAGGCAAGAAAAGTGCATATATCTTTTATTAGCATAAACTTACCCAAATGCGCTCTTGCATATTTAAGGCATTCAAAGTAATAATATTTCACAGCATTAATACAGTTATGTACTAGACTGGACAATGGTAAGCAGAGCCAGTACTTATATCAACCATGGCCTTATCTGTGTGAAGTTTGTATGTTCTCCCTGTGTTTGCGTAGGTTTCCTCCGGGTGCTGTGGTTTCCTCCCACACTCCAAAAAACACACTGTTAGGTTAATTGGCTGCTATCAAAATTGACCCTAGTCTCTCCCTCTCTGTCTGTGTGTGAGTGTGTGTCTATATTAGGGAATTTAGACTGTAAGCTCCAATAGGGTAGGGACTGATGTGAATGGGTTCTCTGTACAGCGCTGCGCTATTAGTGACACTATATAAATAAATGATAATGAGGATGATGATGATATGTGTTTACTATGCCTATACACATAGCCAGCTTCCACACTTGATTGGCAGATTAATGCATCATTATTGCTAAGTTTGATAACAGTTGTCTAATACAGTGACACTGGTAGAGAAAACCACTATATACATTCACATAAGCAGCTCTCATCATCATCATTTATGGCATAAGACTTCTTTAATTATACTAAGTTTTTGAGCAGGTCTGCATTATACTTAATTATATAAGGGAGATGTACTTTTAGTAAAAAGTAGCTCTCCAATTTCAAAAGTACATCAACGTAGTATTAATACTTAGATTTAAAGGTGTTTTGGGATAAATGAAATACATTCCCAGCAGCCATCTCCCTTTGCCTCTATCTTATTGCATATTTTGTCCTAATGTGCTTTCATATTTACATGTCACCATGTTTCCATTGGCTAGTACCTTAAAGTCAGATGTCTGTCAAGCAAACTGACCAGTGACAGAATTGCTTTGTGAGGTTTACATCTTTATGACATCAAATGCTTCACATGAAAAATGCAGTTCATTGTCAAAAATCAGCTATATTAGGAGAGTGAGAATTGTGTTTTAGCATCAATTACACACTAAATATGCTGTCATTGTGTATTTTTAATGGATGTCTTTCAGTTTTAAAGATAGACAGACCGATAGATAGATAGATAGATAGAAAGATAGAAAGATAGATAGATAGATAGATAGACAGACAGACAGACTGATTTCAACTGGAAGCAGTGCTTACATATTGCTTAATTTTTGGTGGTTATTAAATAGTATGGGTAGGCAAGAAAAGTGCATATATCTTTTATTAGCATAAACTTACCCAAATGCGCTCTTGCATATTTAAGGCATTCAAAGTAATAATATTTCACAGCATTAATACAGTTATGTACTAGACTGGACAATGGTAAGCAGAGCCAGTACTTATATCAACCATGGCCTTATCTGTGTGAAGTTTGTATGTTCTCCCTGTGTTTGCGTAGGTTTCCTCCGGGTGCTGTGGTTTCCTCCCACACTCCAAAAAACACACTGTTAGGTTAATTGGCTGCTATCAAAATTGACCCTAGTCTCTCCCTCTCTGTCTGTGTGTGAGTGTGTGTCTATATTAGGGAATTTAGACTGTAAGCTCCAATAGGGTAGGGACTGATGTGAATGGGTTCTCTGTACAGCGCTGCGCTATTAGTGACACTATAAATAAATGATAATGAGGATGATGATGATATGTGTTTACTATGCCTATACACATAGCCAGCTTCCACACTTGATTGGCAGATTAATGCATCATTATTGCTAAGTTTGATAACAGTTGTCTAATACAGTGACACTGGTAGAGAAAACCACTATATACATTCACATAAGCAGCTCTCATCATCATCATTTATGGCATAAGACTTCTTTAATTATACTAAGTTTTTGAGCAGGTCTGCATTATACTTAATTATATAAGGGAGATGTACTTTTAGTAAAAAGTAGCTCTCCAATTTCAAAAGTACATCAACGTAGTATTAATACTTAGATTTAAAGGTGTTTTGGGATAAATGAAATACATTCCCAGCAGCCATCTCCCTTTGCCTCTATCTTATTGCATATTTTGTCCTAATGTGCTTTCATATTTACATGTCACCATGTTTCCATTGGCTAGTACCTTAAAGTCAGATGTCTGTCAAGCAAACTGACCAGTGACAGAATTGCTTTGTGAGGTTTACATCTTTATGACATCAAATGCTTCACATGAAAAATGCAGTTCATTGTCAAAAATCAGCTATATTAGGAGAGTGAGAATTGTGTTTTAGCATCAATTACACACTAAATATGCTGTCATTGTGTATTTTTAATGGATGTCTTTCAGTTTTAAAGATAGACAGACCGATAGATAGATAGATAGATAGAAAGATAGAAAGATAGATAGATAGATAGATAGACAGACAGACAGACTGATTTCAACTGGAAGCAGTGCTTACATATTGCTTAATTTTTGGTGGTTATTAAATAGTATGGGTAGGCAAGAAAAGTGCATATATCTTTTATTAGCATAAACTTACCCAAATGCGCTCTTGCATATTTAAGGCATTCAAAGTAATAATATTTCACAGCATTAATACAGTTATGTACTAGACTGGACAATGGTAAGCAGAGCCAGTACTTATATCAACCATGGCCTTATCTGTGTGAAGTTTGTATGTTCTCCCTGTGTTTGCGTAGGTTTCCTCCGGGTGCTGTGGTTTCCTCCCACACTCCAAAAAACACACTGTTAGGTTAATTGGCTGCTATCAAAATTGACCCTAGTCTCTCCCTCTCTGTCTGTGTGTGAGTGTGTGTCTATATTAGGGAATTTAGACTGTAAGCTCCAATAGGGTAGGGACTGATGTGAATGGGTTCTCTGTACAGCGCTGCGCTATTAGTGACACTATATAAATAAATGATAATGAGGATGATGATGATATGTGTTTACTATGCCTATACACATAGCCAGCTTCCACACTTGATTGGCAGATTAATGCATCATTATTGCTAAGTTTGATAACAGTTGTCTAATACAGTGACACTGGTAGAGAAAACCACTATATACATTCACATAAGCAGCTCTCATCATCATCATTTATGGCATAAGACTTCTTTAATTATACTAAGTTTTTGAGCAGGTCTGCATTATACTTAATTATATAAGGGAGATGTACTTTTAGTAAAAAGTAGCTCTCCAATTTCAAAAGTACATCAACGTAGTATTAATACTTAGATTTAAAGGTGTTTTGGGATAAATGAAATACATTCCCAGCAGCCATCTCCCTTTGCCTCTATCTTATTGCATATTTTGTCCTAATGTGCTTTCATATTTACATGTCACCATGTTTCCATTGGCTAGTACCTTAAAGTCAGATGTCTGTCAAGCAAACTGACCAGTGACAGAATTGCTTTGTGAGGTTTACATCTTTATGACATCAAATGCTTCACATGAAAAATGCAGTTCATTGTCAAAAATCAGCTATATTAGGAGAGTGAGAATTGTGTTTTAGCATCAATTACACACTAAATATGCTGTCATTGTGTATTTTTAATGGATGTCTTTCAGTTTTAAAGATAGACAGACCGATAGATAGATAGATAGATAGAAAGATAGAAAGATAGATAGATAGATAGATAGACAGACAGACAGACTGATTTCAACTGGAAGCAGTGCTTACATATTGCTTAATTTTTGGTGGTTATTAAATAGTATGGGTAGGCAAGAAAAGTGCATATATCTTTTATTAGCATAAACTTACCCAAATGCGCTCTTGCATATTTAAGGCATTCAAAGTAATAATATTTCACAGCATTAATACAGTTATGTACTAGACTGGACAATGGTAAGCAGAGCCAGTACTTATATCAACCATGGCCTTATCTGTGTGAAGTTTGTATGTTCTCCCTGTGTTTGCGTAGGTTTCCTCCGGGTGCTGTGGTTTCCTACCACACTCCAAAAAACACACTGTTAGGTTAATTGGCTGCTATCAAAATTGACCCTAGTCTCTCCCTCTCTGTCTGTGTGTGAGTGTGTGTCTATATTAGGGAATTTAGACTGTAAGCTCCAATAGGGTAGGGACTGATGTGAATGGGTTCTCTGTACAGCGCTGCGCTATTAGTGACACTATATAAATAAATGATAATGAGGATGATGATGATATGTGTTTACTATGCCTATACACATAGCCAGCTTCCACACTTGATTGGCAGATTAATGCATCATTATTGCTAAGTTTGATAACAGTTGTCTAATACAGTGACACTGGTAGAGAAAACCACTATATACATTCACATAAGCAGCTCTCATCATCATCATTTATGGCATAAGACATCTTTAATTATACTAAGTTTTTGAGCAGGTCTGCATTATACTTAATTATATAAGGGAGATGTACTTTTAGTAAAAAGTAGCTCTCCAATTTCAAAAGTACATCAACGTAGTATTAATACTTAGATTTAAAGGTGTTTTGGGATAAATGAAATACATTCCCAGCAGCCATCTCCCTTTGCCTCTATCTTATTGCATATTTTGTCCTAATGTGCTTTCATATTTACATGTCACCATGTTTCCATTGGCTAGTACCTTAAAGTCAGATGTCTGTCAAGCAAACTGACCAGTGACAGAATTGCTTTGTGAGGTTTACATCTTTATGACATCAAATGCTTCACATGAAAAATGCAGTTCATTGTCAAAAATCAGCTATATTAGGAGAGTGAGAATTGTGTTTTAGCATCAATTACACACTAAATATGCTGTCATTGTGTATTTTTAATGGATGTCTTTCAGTTTTAAAGATAGACAGACCGATAGATAGATAGATAGATAGAAAGATAGAAAGATAGATAGATAGATAGATAGACAGACAGACAGACTGATTTCAACTGGAAGCAGTGCTTACATATTGCTTAATTTTTGGTGGTTATTAAATAGTATGGGTAGGCAAGAAAAGTGCATATATCTTTTATTAGCATAAACTTACCCAAATGCGCTCTTGCATATTTAAGGCATTCAAAGTAATAATATTTCACAGCATTAATACAGTTATGTACTAGACTGGACAATGGTAAGCAGAGCCAGTACTTATATCAACCATGGCCTTATCTGTGTGAAGTTTGTATGTTCTCCCTGTGTTTGCGTAGGTTTCCTCCGGGTGCTGTGGTTTCCTCCCACACTCCAAAAAACACACTGTTAGGTTAATTGGCTGCTATCAAAATTGACCCTAGTCTCTCCCTCTCTGTCTGTGTGTGAGTGTGTGTCTATATTAGGGAATTTAGACTGTAAGCTCCAATAGGGTAGGGACTGATGTGAATGGGTTCTCTGTACAGCGCTGCGCTATTAGTGACACTATATAAATAAATGATAATGAGGATGATGATGATATGTGTTTACTATGCCTATACACATAGCCAGCTTCCACACTTGATTGGCAGATTAATGCATCATTATTGCTAAGTTTGATAACAGTTGTCTAATACAGTGACACTGGTAGAGAAAACCACTATATACATTCACATAAGCAGCTCTCATCATCATCATTTATGGCATAAGACTTCTTTAATTATACTAAGTTTTTGAGCAGGTCTGCATTATACTTAATTATATAAGGGAGATGTACTTTTAGTAAAAAGTAGCTCTCCAATTTCAAAAGTACATCAACGTAGTATTAATACTTAGATTTAAAGGTGTTTTGGGATAAATGAAATACATTCCCAGCAGCCATCTCCCTTTGCCTCTATCTTATTGCATATTTTGTCCTAATGTGCTTTCATATTTACATGTCACCATGTTTCCATTGGCTAGTACCTTAAAGTCAGATGTCTGTCAAGCAAACTGACCAGTGACAGAATTGCTTTGTGAGGTTTACATCTTTATGACATCAAATGCTTCACATGAAAAATGCAGTTCATTGTCAAAAATCAGCTATATTAGGAGAGTGAGAATTGTGTTTTAGCATCAATTACACACTAAATATGCTGTCATTGTGTATTTTTAATGGATGTCTTTCAGTTTTAAAGATAGACAGACCGATAGATAGATAGATAGATAGATAGAAAGATAGAAAGATAGATAGATAGATAGATAGACAGACAGACAGACTGATTTCAACTGGAAGCAGTGCTTACATATTGCTTAATTTTTGGTGGTTATTAAATAGTATGGGTAGGCAAGAAAAGTGCATATATCTTTTATTAGCATAAACTTACCCAAATGCGCTCTTGCATATTTAAGGCATTCAAAGTAATAATATTTCACAGCATTAATACAGTTATGTACTAGACTGGACAATGGTAAGCAGAGCCAGTACTTATATCAACCATGGCCTTATCTGTGTGAAGTTTGTATGTTCTCCCTGTGTTTGCGTAGGTTTCCTCCGGGTGCTGTGGTTTCCTCCCACACTCCAAAAAACACACTGTTAGGTTAATTGGCTGCTATCAAAATTGACCCTAGTCTCTCCCTCTCTGTCTGTGTGTGAGTGTGTGTCTATATTAGGGAATTTAGACTGTAAGCTCCAATAGGGTAGGGACTGATGTGAATGGGTTCTCTGTACAGCGCTGCGCTATTAGTGACACTATATAAATAAATGATAATGAGGATGATGATGATATGTGTTTACTATGCCTATACACATAGCCAGCTTCCACACTTGATTGGCAGATTAATGCATCATTATTGCTAAGTTTGATAACAGTTGTCTAATACAGTGACACTGGTAGAGAAAACCACTATATACATTCACATAAGCAGCTCTCATCATCATCATTTATGGCATAAGACTTCTTTAATTATACTAAGTTTTTGAGCAGGTCTGCATTATACTTAATTATATAAGGGAGATGTACTTTTAGTAAAAAGTAGCTCTCCAATTTCAAAAGTACATCAACGTAGTATTAATACTTAGATTTAAAGGTGTTTTGGGATAAATGAAATACATTCCCAGCAGCCATCTCCCTTTGCCTCTATCTTATTGCATATTTTGTCCTAATGTGCTTTCATATTTACATGTCACCATGTTTCCATTGGCTAGTACCTTAAAGTCAGATGTCTGTCAAGCAAACTGACCAGTGACAGAATTGCTTTGTGAGGTTTACATCTTTATGACATCAAATGCTTCACATGAAAAATGCAGTTCATTGTCAAAAATCAGCTATATTAGGAGAGTGAGAATTGTGTTTTAGCATCAATTACACACTAAATATGCTGTCATTGTGTATTTTTAATGGATGTCTTTCAGTTTTAAAGATAGACAGACCGATAGATAGATAGATAGATAGAAAGATAGAAAGATAGATAGATAGATAGATAGACAGACAGACAGACTGATTTCAACTGGAAGCAGTGCTTACATATTGCT
Organism: Mixophyes fleayi; assembly: GCF_038048845.1. Classification (NCBI taxonomy): domain Eukaryota; kingdom Metazoa; phylum Chordata; class Amphibia; order Anura; family Limnodynastidae; genus Mixophyes; species Mixophyes fleayi. The sequence continues at coordinate 9,980 of NW_027446515.1, read as the reverse complement.
TAATTTTTGGTGGTTATTAAATAGTATGGGTAGGCAAGAAAAGTGCATATATCTTTTATTAGCATAAACTTACCCAAATGCGCTCTTGCATATTTAAGGCATTCAAAGTAATAATATTTCACAGCATTAATACAGTTATGTACTAGACTGGACAATGGTAAGCAGAGCCAGTACTTATATCAACCATGGCCTTATCTGTGTGAAGTTTGTATGTTCTCCCTGTGTTTGCGTAGGTTTCCTCCGGGTGCTGTGGTTTCCTCCCACACTCCAAAAAACACACTGTTAGGTTAATTGGCTGCTATCAAAATTGACCCTAGTCTCTCCCTCTCTGTCTGTGTGTGAGTGTGTGTCTATATTAGGGAATTTAGACTGTAAGCTCCAATAGGGTAGGGACTGATGTGAATGGGTTCTCTGTACAGCGCTGCGCTATTAGTGACACTATATAAATAAATGAGGATGATGATGATATGTGTTTACTATGCCTATACACATAGCCAGCTTCCACACTTGATTGGCAGATTAATGCATCATTATTGCTAAGTTTGATAACAGTTGTCTAATACAGTGACACTGGTAGAGAAAACCACTATATACATTCACATAAGCAGCTCTCATCATCATCATTTATGGCATAAGACTTCTTTAATTATACTAAGTTTTTGAGCAGGTCTGCATTATACTTAATTATATAAGGGAGATGTACTTTTAGTAAAAAGTAGCTCTCCAATTTCAAAAGTACATCAACGTAGTATTAATACTTAGATTTAAAGGTGTTTTGGGATAAATGAAATACATTCCCAGCAGCCATCTCCCTTTGCCTCTATCTTATTGCATATTTTGTCCTAATGTGCTTTCATATTTACATGTCACCATGTTTCCATTGGCTAGTACCTTAAAGTCAGATGTCTGTCAAGCAAACTGACCAGTGACAGAATTGCTTTGTGAGGTTTACATCTTTATGACATCAAATGCTTCACATGAAAAATGCAGTTCATTGTCAAAAATCAGCTATATTAGGAGAGTGAGAATTGTGTTTTAGCATCAATTACACACTAAATATGCTGTCATTGTGTATTTTTAATGGATGTCTTTCAGTTTTAAAGATAGACAGACCGATAGATAGATAGATAGATAGAAAGATAGAAAGATAGATAGATAGATAGATAGACAGACAGACAGACTGATTTCAACTGGAAGCAGTGCTTACATATTGCTTAATTTTTGGTGGTTATTAAATAGTATGGGTAGGCAAGAAAAGTGCATATATCTTTTATTAGCATAAACTTACCCAAATGCGCTCTTGCATATTTAAGGCATTCAAAGTAATAATATTTCACAGCATTAATACAGTTATGTACTAGACTGGACAATGGTAAGCAGAGCCAGTACTTATATCAACCATGGCCTTATCTGTGTGAAGTTTGTATGTTCTCCCTGTGTTTGCGTAGGTTTCCTCCGGGTGCTGTGGTTTCCTCCCACACTCCAAAAAACACACTGTTAGGTTAATTGGCTGCTATCAAAATTGACCCTAGTCTCTCCCTCTCTGTCTGTGTGTGAGTGTGTGTCTATATTAGGGAATTTAGACTGTAAGCTCCAATAGGGTAGGGACTGATGTGAATGGGTTCTCTGTACAGCGCTGCGCTATTAGTGACACTATATAAATAAATGATAATGAGGATGATGATGATATGTGTTTACTATGCCTATACACATAGCCAGCTTCCACACTTGATTGGCAGATTAATGCATCATTATTGCTAAGTTTGATAACAGTTGTCTAATACAGTGACACTGGTAGAGAAAACCACTATATACATTCACATAAGCAGCTCTCATCATCATCATTTATGGCATAAGACTTCTTTAATTATACTAAGTTTTTGAGCAGGTCTGCATTATACTTAATTATATAAGGGAGATGTACTTTTAGTAAAAAGTAGCTCTCCAATTTCAAAAGTACATCAACGTAGTATTAATACTTAGATTTAAAGGTGTTTTGGGATAAATGAAATACATTCCCAGCAGCCATCTCCCTTTGCCTCTATCTTATTGCATATTTTGTCCTAATGTGCTTTCATATTTACATGTCACCATGTTTCCATTGGCTAGTACCTTAAAGTCAGATGTCTGTCAAGCAAACTGACCAGTGACAGAATTGCTTTGTGAGGTTTACATCTTTATGACATCAAATGCTTCACATGAAAAATGCAGTTCATTGTCAAAAATCAGCTATATTAGGAGAGTGAGAATTGTGTTTTAGCATCAATTACACACTAAATATGCTGTCATTGTGTATTTTTAATGGATGTCTTTCAGTTTTAAAGATAGACAGACCGATAGATAGATAGATAGATAGAAAGATAGAAAGATAGATAGATAGATAGATAGACAGACAGACAGACTGATTTCAACTGGAAGCAGTGCTTACATATTGCTTAATTTTTGGTGGTTATTAAATAGTATGGGTAGGCAAGAAAAGTGCATATATCTTTTATTAGCATAAACTTACCCAAATGCGCTCTTGCATATTTAAGGCATTCAAAGTAATAATATTTCACAGCATTAATACAGTTATGTACTAGACTGGACAATGGTAAGCAGAGCCAGTACTTATATCAACCATGGCCTTATCTGTGTGAAGTTTGTATGTTCTCCCTGTGTTTGCGTAGGTTTCCTCCGGGTGCTGTGGTTTCCTCCCACACTCCAAAAAACACACTGTTAGGTTAATTGGCTGCTATCAAAATTGACCCTAGTCTCTCCCTCTCTGTCTGTGTGTGAGTGTGTGTCTATATTAGGGAATTTAGACTGTAAGCTCCAATAGGGTAGGGACTGATGTGAATGGGTTCTCTGTACAGCGCTGCGCTATTAGTGACACTATATAAATAAATGATAATGAGGATGATGATGATATGTGTTTACTATGCCTATACACATAGCCAGCTTCCACACTTGATTGGCAGATTAATGCATCATTATTGCTAAGTTTGATAACAGTTGTCTAATACAGTGACACTGGTAGAGAAAACCACTATATACATTCACATAAGCAGCTCTCATCATCATCATTTATGGCATAAGACTTCTTTAATTATACTAAGTTTTTGAGCAGGTCTGCATTATACTTAATTATATAAGGGAGATGTACTTTTAGTAAAAAGTAGCTCTCCAATTTCAAAAGTACATCAACGTAGTATTAATACTTAGATTTAAAGGTGTTTTGGGATAAATGAAATACATTCCCAGCAGCCATCTCCCTTTGCCTCTATCTTATTGCATATTTTGTCCTAATGTGCTTTCATATTTACATGTCACCATGTTTCCATTGGCTAGTACCTTAAAGTCAGATGTCTGTCAAGCAAACTGACCAGTGACAGAATTGCTTTGTGAGGTTTACATCTTTATGACATCAAATGCTTCACATGAAAAATGCAGTTCATTGTCAAAAATCAGCTATATTAGGAGAGTGAGAATTGTGTTTTAGCATCAATTACACACTAAATATGCTGTCATTGTGTATTTTTAATGGATGTCTTTCAGTTTTAAAGATAGACAGACCGATAGATAGATAGATAGATAGAAAGATAGAAAGATAGATAGATAGATAGATAGACAGACAGACAGACTGATTTCAACTGGAAGCAGTGCTTACATATTGCTTAATTTTTGGTGGTTATTAAATAGTATGGGTAGGCAAGAAAAGTGCATATATCTTTTATTAGCATAAACTTACCCAAATGCGCTCTTGCATATTTAAGGCATTCAAAGTAATAATATTTCACAGCATTAATACAGTTATGTACTAGACTGGACAATGGTAAGCAGAGCCAGTACTTATATCAACCATGGCCTTATCTGTGTGAAGTTTGTATGTTCTCCCTGTGTTTGCGTAGGTTTCCTCCGGGTGCTGTGGTTTCCTCCCACACTCCAAAAAACACACTGTTAGGTTAATTGGCTGCTATCAAAATTGACCCTAGTCTCTCCCTCTCTGTCTGTGTGTGAGTGTGTGTCTATATTAGGGAATTTAGACTGTAAGCTCCAATAGGGTAGGGACTGATGTGAATGGGTTCTCTGTACAGCGCTGCGCTATTAGTGACACTATATAAATAAATGAGGATGATGATGATATGTGTTTACTATGCCTATACACATAGCCAGCTTCCACACTTGATTGGCAGATTAATGCATCATTATTGCTAAGTTTGATAACAGTTGTCTAATACAGTGACACTGGTAGAGAAAACCACTATATACATTCACATAAGCAGCTCTCATCATCATCATTTATGGCATAAGACTTCTTTAATTATACTAAGTTTTTGAGCAGGTCTGCATTATACTTAATTATATAAGGGAGATGTACTTTTAGTAAAAAGTAGCTCTCCAATTTCAAAAGTACATCAACGTAGTATTAATACTTAGATTTAAAGGTGTTTTGGGATAAATGAAATACATTCCCAGCAGCCATCTCCCTTTGCCTCTATCTTATTGCATATTTTGTCCTAATGTGCTTTCATATTTACATGTCACCATGTTTCCATTGGCTAGTACCTTAAAGTCAGATGTCTGTCAAGCAAACTGACCAGTGACAGAATTGCTTTGTGAGGTTTACATCTTTATGACATCAAATGCTTCACATGAAAAATGCAGTTCATTGTCAAAAATCAGCTATATTAGGAGAGTGAGAATTGTGTTTTAGCATCAATTACACACTAAATATGCTGTCATTGTGTATTTTTAATGGATGTCTTTCAGTTTTAAAGATAGACAGACCGATAGATAGATAGATAGATAGAAAGATAGAAAGATAGATAGATAGATAGATAGACAGACAGACAGACTGATTTCAACTGGAAGCAGTGCTTACATATTGCTTAATTTTTGGTGGTTATTAAATAGTATGGGTAGGCAAGAAAAGTGCATATATCTTTTATTAGCATAAACTTACCCAAATGCGCTCTTGCATATTTAAGGCATTCAAAGTAATAATATTTCACAGCATTAATACAGTTATGTACTAGACTGGACAATGGTAAGCAGAGCCAGTACTTATATCAACCATGGCCTTATCTGTGTGAAGTTTGTATGTTCTCCCTGTGTTTGCGTAGGTTTCCTCCGGGTGCTGTGGTTTCCTCCCACACTCCAAAAAACACACTGTTAGGTTAATTGGCTGCTATCAAAATTGACCCTAGTCTCTCCCTCTCTGTCTGTGTGTGAGTGTGTGTCTATATTAGGGAATTTAGACTGTAAGCTCCAATAGGGTAGGGACTGATGTGAATGGGTTCTCTGTACAGCGCTGCGCTATTAGTGACACTATATAAATAAATGATAATGAGGATGATGATGATATGTGTTTACTATGCCTATACACATAGCCAGCTTCCACACTTGATTGGCAGATTAATGCATCATTATTGCTAAGTTTGATAACAGTTGTCTAATACAGTGACACTGGTAGAGAAAACCACTATATACATTCACATAAGCAGCTCTCATCATCATCATTTATGGCATAAGACTTCTTTAATTATACTAAGTTTTTGAGCAGGTCTGCATTATACTTAATTATATAAGGGAGATGTACTTTTAGTAAAAAGTAGCTCTCCAATTTCAAAAGTACATCAACGTAGTATTAATACTTAGATTTAAAGGTGTTTTGGGATAAATGAAATACATTCCCAGCAGCCATCTCCCTTTGCCTCTATCTTATTGCATATTTTGTCCTAATGTGCTTTCATATTTACATGTCACCATGTTTCCATTGGCTAGTACCTTAAAGTCAGATGTCTGTCAAGCAAACTGACCAGTGACAGAATTGCTTTGTGAGGTTTACATCTTTATGACATCAAATGCTTCACATGAAAAATGCAGTTCATTGTCAAAAATCAGCTATATTAGGAGAGTGAGAATTGTGTTTTAGCATCAATTACACACTAAATATGCTGTCATTGTGTATTTTTAATGGATGTCTTTCAGTTTTAAAGATAGACAGACCGATAGATAGATAGATAGATAGAAAGATAGAAAGATAGATAGATAGATAGATAGACAGACAGACAGACTGATTTCAACTGGAAGCAGTGCTTACATATTGCTTAATTTTTGGTGGTTATTAAATAGTATGGGTAGGCAAGAAAAGTGCATATATCTTTTATTAGCATAAACTTACCCAAATGCGCTCTTGCATATTTAAGGCATTCAAAGTAATAATATTTCACAGCATTAATACAGTTATGTACTAGACTGGACAATGGTAAGCAGAGCCAGTACTTATATCAACCATGGCCTTATCTGTGTGAAGTTTGTATGTTCTCCCTGTGTTTGCGTAGGTTTCCTCCGGGTGCTGTGGTTTCCTCCCACACTCCAAAAAACACACTGTTAGGTTAATTGGCTGCTATCAAAATTGACCCTAGTCTCTCCCTCTCTGTCTGTGTGTGAGTGTGTGTCTATATTAGGGAATTTAGACTGTAAGCTCCAATAGGGTAGGGACTGATGTGAATGGGTTCTCTGTACAGCGCTGCGCTATTAGTGACACTATATAAATAAATGATAATGAGGATGATGATGATATGTGTTTACTATGCCTATACACATAGCCAGCTTCCACACTTGATTGGCAGATTAATGCATCATTATTGCTAAGTTTGATAACAGTTGTCTAATACAGTGACACTGGTAGAGAAAACCACTATATACATTCACATAAGCAGCTCTCATCATCATCATTTATGGCATAAGACTTCTTTAATTATACTAAGTTTTTGAGCAGGTCTGCATTATACTTAATTATATAAGGGAGATGTACTTTTAGTAAAAAGTAGCTCTCCAATTTCAAAAGTACATCAACGTAGTATTAATACTTAGATTTAAAGGTGTTTTGGGATAAATGAAATACATTCCCAGCAGCCATCTCCCTTTGCCTCTATCTTATTGCATATTTTGTCCTAATGTGCTTTCATATTTACATGTCACCATGTTTCCATTGGCTAGTACCTTAAAGTCAGATGTCTGTCAAGCAAACTGACCAGTGACAGAATTGCTTTGTGAGGTTTACATCTTTATGACATCAAATGCTTCACATGAAAAATGCAGTTCATTGTCAAAAATCAGCTATATTAGGAGAGTGAGAATTGTGTTTTAGCATCAATTACACACTAAATATGCTGTCATTGTGTATTTTTAATGGATGTCTTTCAGTTTTAAAGATAGACAGACCGATAGATAGATAGATAGATAGAAAGATAGAAAGATAGATAGATAGATAGATAGACAGACAGACAGACTGATTTCAACTGGAAGCAGTGCTTACATATTGCTTAATTTTTGGTGGTTATTAAATAGTATGGGTAGGCAAGAAAAGTGCATATATCTTTTATTAGCATAAACTTACCCAAATGCGCTCTTGCATATTTAAGGCATTCAAAGTAATAATATTTCACAGCATTAATACAGTTATGTACTAGACTGGACAATGGTAAGCAGAGCCAGTACTTATATCAACCATGGCCTTATCTGTGTGAAGTTTGTATGTTCTCCCTGTGTTTGCGTAGGTTTCCTCCGGGTGCTGTGGTTTCCTCCCACACTCCAAAAAACACACTGTTAGGTTAATTGGCTGCTATCAAAATTGACCCTAGTCTCTCCCTCTCTGTCTGTGTGTGAGTGTGTGTCTATATTAGGGAATTTAGACTGTAAGCTCCAATAGGGTAGGGACTGATGTGAATGGGTTCTCTGTACAGCGCTGCGCTATTAGTGACACTATATAAATAAATGATAATGAGGATGATGATGATATGTGTTTACTATGCCTATACACATAGCCAGCTTCCACACTTGATTGGCAGATTAATGCATCATTATTGCTAAGTTTGATAACAGTTGTCTAATACAGTGACACTGGTAGAGAAAACCACTATATACATTCACATAAGCAGCTCTCATCATCATCATTTATGGCATAAGACTTCTTTAATTATACTAAGTTTTTGAGCAGGTCTGCATTATACTTAATTATATAAGGGAGATGTACTTTTAGTAAAAAGTAGCTCTCCAATTTCAAAAGTACATCAACGTAGTATTAATACTTAGATTTAAAGGTGTTTTGGGATAAATGAAATACATTCCCAGCAGCCATCTCCCTTTGCCTCTATCTTATTGCATATTTTGTCCTAATGTGCTTTCATATTTACATGTCACCATGTTTCCATTGGCTAGTACCTTAAAGTCAGATGTCTGTCAAGCAAACTGACCAGTGACAGAATTGCTTTGTGAGGTTTACATCTTTATGACATCAAATGCTTCACATGAAAAATGCAGTTCATTGTCAAAAATCAGCTATATTAGGAGAGTGAGAATTGTGTTTTAGCATCAATTACACACTAAATATGCTGTCATTGTGTATTTTTAATGGATGTCTTTCAGTTTTAAAGATAGACAGACCGATAGATAGATAGATAGATAGAAAGATAGAAAGATAGATAGATAGATAGATAGACAGACAGACAGACTGATTTCAACTGGAAGCAGTGCTTACATATTGCTTAATTTTTGGTGGTTATTAAATAGTATGGGTAGGCAAGAAAAGTGCATATATCTTTTATTAGCATAAACTTACCCAAATGCGCTCTTGCATATTTAAGGCATTCAAAGTAATAATATTTCACAGCATTAATACAGTTATGTACTAGACTGGACAATGGTAAGCAGAGCCAGTACTTATATCAACCATGGCCTTATCTGTGTGAAGTTTGTATGTTCTCCCTGTGTTTGCGTAGGTTTCCTCCGGGTGCTGTGGTTTCCTCCCACACTCCAAAAAACACACTGTTAGGTTAATTGGCTGCTATCAAAATTGACCCTAGTCTCTCCCTCTCTGTCTGTGTGTGAGTGTGTGTCTATATTAGGGAATTTAGACTGTAAGCTCCAATAGGGTAGGGACTGATGTGAATGGGTTCTCTGTACAGCGCTGCGCTATTAGTGACACTATATAAATAAATGATAATGAGGATGATGATGATATGTGTTTACTATGCCTATACACATAGCCAGCTTCCACACTTGATTGGCAGATTAATGCATCATTATTGCTAAGTTTGATAACAGTTGTCTAATACAGTGACACTGGTAGAGAAAACCACTATATACATTCACATAAGCAGCTCTCATCATCATCATTTATGGCATAAGACTTCTTTAATTATACTAAGTTTTTGAGCAGGTCTGCATTATACTTAATTATATAAGGGAGATGTACTTTTAGTAAAAAGTAGCTCTCCAATTTCAAAAGTACATCAACGTAGTATTAATACTTAGATTTAAAGGTGTTTTGGGATAAATGAAATACATTCCCAGCAGCCATCTCCCTTTGCCTCTATCTTATTGCATATTTTGTCCTAATGTGCTTTCATATTTACATGTCACCATGTTTCCATTGGCTAGTACCTTAAAGTCAGATGTCTGTCAAGCAAACTGACCAGTGACAGAATTGCTTTGTGAGGTTTACATCTTTATGACATCAAATGCTTCACATGAAAAATGCAGTTCATTGTCAAAAATCAGCTATATTAGGAGAGTGAGAATTGTGTTTTAGCATCAATTACACACTAAATATGCTGTCATTGTGTATTTTTAATGGATGTCTTTCAGTTTTAAAGATAGACAGACCGATAGATAGATAGATAGATAGAAAGATAGAAAGATAGATAGATAGATAGATAGACAGACAGACAGACTGATTTCAACTGGAAGCAGTGCTTACATATTGCTTAATTTTTGGTGGTTATTAAATAGTATGGGTAGGCAAGAAAAGTGCATATATCTTTTATTAGCATAAACTTACCCAAATGCGCTCTTGCATATTTAAGGCATTCAAAGTAATAATATTTCACAGCATTAATACAGTTATGTACTAGACTGGACAATGGTAAGCAGAGCCAGTACTTATATCAACCATGGCCTTATCTGTGTGAAGTTTGTATGTTCTCCCTGTG
>NW_027446514.1:0-54660 GCF_038048845.1 Mixophyes fleayi | reverse complement strand
TCCTTTCTCTTGGAAACAATGACTTACATCAATTCTTTTACATAATTCTTGTTTCTCATGACATTTCTTACATTGCCCACAATTATCAACTTTCTAAGTCTTTCTGAGCAAGAGAAATCGCAAAACAATCATTTCTTCATTGCCGTCCAAAAACAACGCTTTTTTACACTCCGGTCTCCCTTTCTCTTGGAAACAATGACTTACATCAATTCTTTTACATAATTCTTGTTTCTCATGACATTTCTAACATTGCCCACAATTATCAACTTTCTAAATCTTTCTGAGCAGGAGAAATCGCAAAACATAGTCATTTCTTCATTGCCGTCCAAAAACAACGCTTTTTTACACTCCTGTCTCCCTTTCTCTTGGAAACAATGACTTACATCAATTCTTTTACATAATTCTTGTTTCTCATGACATTTCTAACATTGCCCACAATTATCAACTTTCTAAGTCTTTCTGAGCAGGAGAAATCGCAAAACATAGTCATTTCTTCATTGCCGTCCAAAAACAACGCTTTTTTACACTCCTGTCTCCCTTTCTCTTGGAAACAATGACTTACATCAATTCTTTTACATAATTCTTGTTTCTCATGACATTTCTTACATTGCCCACAATTATCAACTTTCTAAGTCTTTCTGAGCAAGAGAAATCGCAAAACAGTCATTTCTTCATTGCCGTCCAAAAACAACGCTTTTTACACTCCGGTCTCCCTTTCTCTTGGAAACAATGACTTACATCAATTCTTTTACATAATTCTTGTTTCTCATGACATTTCTAACATTGCCCACAATTATCAACTTTCTAAGTCTTTCTGAGCAGGAGAAATCGCAAAACATAGTCATTTCTTCATTGCCGTCCAAAAACAACGCTTTTTTACACTCCTGTCTCCCTTTCTCTTGGAAACAATGACTTACATCAATTCTTTTACATAATTCTTGTTTCTCATGACATTTCTTACATTGCCCACAATTATCAACTTTCTAAGTCTTTCTGAGCAAGAGAAATCGCAAAACAGTCATTTCTTCATTGCCGTCCAAAAACAACGCTTTTTTACACTCCGGTCTCCCTTTCTCTTGGAAACAATGACTTACATCAATTCTTTTACATAATTCTTGTTTCTCATGACATTTCTAACATTGCCCACAATTATCAACTTTCTAAGTCTTTCTGAGCAAGAGAAATCGCAAAACAGTCATTTCTTCATTGCCGTCCAAAAACAATGCTTTTTTACACTCCGGTCTCCCTTTCTCTTGGAAACAATGACTTACATCAATTCTTTTACATAATTCTTGTTTCTCATGACATTTCTAACATTGCCCACAATTATCAACTTTCTAAGTCTTTCTGAGCAGGAGAAATCGCAAAACATAGTCATTTCTTCATTGCCGTCCAAAAACAACGCTTTTTTACACTCCTGTCTCCCTTTCTCTTGGAAACAAAGACTTACATCAATTCTTTTACATAATTCTTGTTTCTCATGACATTTCTTACATTGCCCACAATTATCAACTTTCTAAGTCTTTCTGAGCAGGAGAAATCGCAAAACATAGTCATTTCTTCATTGCCGTCCAAAAACAACGCTTTTTTACACTCCTGTCTCCCTTTCTCTTGGAAACAATGACTTACATCAATTCTTTTACATAATTCTTGTTTCTCATGACATTTCTAACATTGCCCACAATTATCAACTTTCTAAGTCTTTCTGAGCAAGAGAAATCGCAAAACAGTCATTTCTTCATTGCCGTCCAAAAACAACGCTTTTTTACACTCCGGTCTCCCTTTCTCTTGGAAACAATGACTTACTTAAATTCTTTTACATAATTCTTGTTTCTCATGACATTTCTAACATTGCCCACAATTATCAACTTTCTAAGTCTTTCTGAGCAAGAGAAATCGCAAAACAGTCATTTCTTCATTGCCGTCCAAAAACAATGCTTTTTTACACTCCGGTCTCCCTTTCTCTTGGAAACAATGACTTACATCAATTCTTTTACATAATTCTTGTTTCTCATGACATTTCTAACATTGCCCACAATTATCAACTTTCTAAGTCTTTCTGAGCAGGAGAAATCGCAAAACATAGTCATTTCTTCATTGCCGTCCAAAAACAACGCTTTTTTACACTCCTGTCTCCCTTTCTCTTGGAAACAATGACTTACATCAATTCTTTTACATAATTCTTGTTTCTCATGACATTTCTAACATTGCCCACAATTATCAACTTTCTAAGTCTTTCTGAGCAGGAGAAATCGCAAAACATAGTCATTTCTTCATTGCCGTCCAAAAACAACGCTTTTTTACACTCCTGTCTCCCTTTCTCTTGGAAACAATGACTTACATCAATTCTTTTACATAATTCTTGTTTCTCATGACATTTCTTACATTGCCCACAATTATCAACTTTCTAAGTCTTTCTGAGCAGGAGAAATCGCAAAACATAGTCATTTCTTCATTGCCGTCCAAAAACAACGCTTTTTTACACTCCGGTCTCCCTTTCTCTTGGAAACAATGACTTACATCAATTCTTTTACATAATTCTTGTTTCTCATGACATTTCTAACATTGCCCACAATTATCAACTTTCTAAGTCTTTCTGAGCAGGAGAAATCGCAAAACATAGTCATTTCTTCATTGCCGTCCAAAAACAACGCTTTTTTACACTCCTGTCTCCCTTTCTCTTAGAAACAAAGACTTACATCAATTCTTTTACATAATTCTTGTTTCTCATGACATTTCTTACATTGCCCACAATTATCAACTTTCTAAGTCTTTCTGAGCAGGAGAAATCGCAAAACATAGTCATTTCTTCATTGCCGTCCAAAAACAACGCTTTTTTACACTCCGGTCTCCCTTTCTCTTGGAAACAATGACTTACATCAATTCTTTTACATAATTCTTGTTTCTCATGACATTTCTTACATTGCCCACAATTATCAACTTTCTAAGTCTTTCTGAGCAAGAGAAATCGCAAAAAAATCATTTCTTCATTGCCGTCCAAAAACAACGCTTTTTTACACTCCGGTCTCCCTTTCTCTTGGAAACAATGACTTACATCAATTCTTTTACATAATTCTTGTTTCTCATGACATTTCTAACATTGCCCACAATTATCAACTTTCTAAGTCTTTCTGAACAAGAGAAATCGCAAAACAGTCATTTCTTCATTGCCGTCCAAAAACAATGCTTTTTTACACTCCGGTCTCCCTTTCTCTTGGAAACAATGACTTACATCAATTCTTTTACATAATTCTTGTTTCTCATGACATTTCTAACATTGCCCACAATTATCAACTTTCTAAATCTTTCTGAGCAGGAGAAATCGCAAAACATAGTCATTTCTTCATTGCCGTCCAAAAACAACGCTTTTTTACACTCCTGTCTCCCTTTCTCTTGGAAACAATGACTTACATCAATTCTTTTACATAATTCTTGTTTCTCATGACATTTCTAACATTGCCCACAATTATCAACTTTCTAAGTCTTTCTGAGCAGGAGAAATCGCAAAACATAGTCATTTCTTCATTGCCGTCCAAAAACAACGCTTTTTTACACTCCTGTCGCCCTTTCTCTTGGAAACAATGACTTACATCAATTCTTTTACATAATTCTTGTTTCTCATGACATTTCTTACATTGCCCACAATTATCAACTTTCTAAGTCTTTCTGAGCAGGAGAAATCGCAAAACATAGTCATTTCTTCATTGCCGTCCAAAAAACAATGCTTTTTTACACTCCTGTCTCCCTTTCTCTTGGAAACAATGACTTACATAAATTCTTTTACATAATTCTTGTTTCTCATGACATTTCTAACATTGCCCACAATTATCAACTTTCTAAGTCTTTCTGAGCAAGAGAAATCTCAAAACAGTCATTTCTTCATTGCCGTCCAAAAACAACGCTTTTTTACACTCCGGTCTCCCTTTCTCTTGGAAACAATGACTTACATCAATTCTTTTACATAATTCTTGTTTCTCATGACATTTCTAACATTGCCCACAATTATCAACTTTCTAAGTCTTTCTGAGCAAGAGAAATCGCAAAACAGTCATTTCTTCATTGCCGTCCAAAAACAACGCTTTTTTACACTCCGGTCTCCCTTTCTCTTGGAAACAATGACTTACATCAATTCTTTTACATAATTCTTGTTTCTCATGACATTTCTAACATTGCCCACAATTATCAACTTTCTAAGTCTTTCTGAGCAGGAGAAAACGCAAAACATAGTCATTTCTTCATTGCCGTCCAAAAACAACGCTTTTTTACACTCCTGTCTCCCTTTCTCTTGGAAACAATGACTTACATCAATTCTTTTACATAATTCTTGTTTCTCATGACATTTCTTACATTGCCCACAATTATCAACTTTCTAAGTCTTTCTGAGCAGGAGAAATCGCAAAACATAGTCATTTCTTCATTGCCGTCCAAAAACAACGCTTTTTTACACTCCGGTCTCCCTTTCTCTTGGAAACAATGACTTACATCAATTCTTTTACATAATTCTTGTTTCTCATGACATTTCTTACATTGCCCACAATTATCAACTTTCTAAGTCTTTCTGAGCAAGAGAAATCGCAAAAAAATCATTTCTTCATTGCCGTCCAAAAACAACGCTTTTTTACACTCCGGTCTCCCTTTCTCTTGGAAACAATGACTTACATCAATTCTTTTACATAATTCTTGTTTCTCATGACATTTCTAACATTGCCCACAATTATCAACTTTCTAAATCTTTCTGAGCAGGAGAAATCGCAAAACATAGTCATTTCTTCATTGCCGTCCAAAAACAACGCTTTTTTACACTCCTGTCTCCCTTTCTCTTGGAAACAATGACTTACATCAATTCTTTTACATAATTCTTGTTTCTCATGACATTTCTAACATTGCCCACAATTATCAACTTTCTAAGTCTTTCTGAGCAGGAGAAATCGCAAAACATAGTCATTTCTTCATTGCCGTCCAAAAACAACGCTTTTTTACACTCCTGTCTCCCTTTCTCTTGGAAACAATGACTTACATCAATTCTTTTACATAATTCTTGTTTCTCATGACATTTCTTACATTGCCCACAATTATCAACTTTCTAAGTCTTTCTGAGCAAGAGAAATCGCAAAACAGTCATTTCTTCATTGCCGTCCAAAAACAACGCTTTTTTACACTCCGGTCTCCCTTTCTCTTGGAAACAATGACTTACATCAATTCTTTTACATAATTCTTGTTTCTCATGACATTTCTTACATTGCCCACAATTATCAACTTTCTAAGTCTTTCTGAGCAGGAGAAATCGCAAAACATAGTCATTTCTTCATTGCCGTCCAAAAACAACGCTTTTTTACACTCCGGTCTCCCTTTCTCTTGGAAACAATGACTTACATCAATTCTTTTACATAATTCTTGTTTCTCATGACATTTCTTACATTGCCCACAATTATCAACTTTCTAAGTCTTTCTGAGCAAGAGAAATCGCAAAAAAATCATTTCTTCATTGCCGTCCAAAAACAACGCTTTTTTACACTCCGGTCTCCCTTTCTCTTGGAAACAATGACTTACATCAATTCTTTTACATAATTCTTGTTTCTCATGACATTTCTAACATTGGCCACAATTATCAACTTTCTAAGTCTTTCTGAGCAGGAGAAATCGCAAAACATAGTCATTTCTTCATTGCCGTCCAAAAACAACGCTTTTTTACACTCCTGTCTCCCTTTCTCTTGGAAACAATGACTTACATCAATTCTTTTACATAATTCTTGTTTCTCATGACATTTCTTACATTGCCCACAATTATCAACTTTCTAAGTCTTTCTGAGCAGGAGAAATCGCAAAACATAGTCATTTCTTCATTGCCGTCCAAAAACAACGCTTTTTTACACTCCGGTCTCCCTTTCTCTTGGAAACAATGACTTACATCAATTCTTTTACATAATTCTTGTTTCTCATGACATTTCTAACATTGCCCACAATTATCAACTTTCTAAGTCTTTCTGAGCAGGAGAAATCGCAAAACATAGTCATTTCTTCATTGCCGTCCAAAAACAACGCTTTTTTACACTCCTGTCTCCCTTTCTCTTGGAAACAATGACTTACATCAATTCTTTTACATAATTCTTGTTTCTCATGACATTTCTAACATTGCCCACAATTATCAACTTTCTAAGTCTTTCTGAGCAAGAGAAATCGCAAAACAGTCATTTGTTCATTGCCGTCCAAAAACAACGCTTTTTTACACTCCGGTCTCCCTTTCTATTGGAAACAATGACTTACATCAATTCTTTTACATAATTCTTGTTTCTCATGACATTTCTAACATTGCCCACAATTATCAACTTTCTAAGTCTTTCTGAGCAAGAGAAATCGCAAAACAGTCATTTCTTCATTGCCGTCCAAAAACAATGCTTTTTTACACTCCGGTCTCCCTTTCTCTTGGAAACAATGACTTACATCAATTCTTTTACATAATTCTTGTTTCTCATGACATTTCTAACATTGCCCACAATTATCAACTTTCTAAGTCTTTCTGAGCAGGAGAAATCGCAAAACATAGTCATTTCTTCATTGCCGTCGAAAAACAACGCTTTTTTACACTCCTGTCTCCCTTTCTCTTGGAAACAATGACTTACATCAATTATTTTACATAATTCTTGTTTCTCATGACATTTCTAACATTGCCCACAATTATCAACTTTCTAAGTCTTTCTGAGCAGGAGAAATCGCAAAACATAGTCATTTCTTCATTGCCGTCCAAAAACAACGCTTTTTTACACTCCTGTCTCCCTTTCTCTTGGAAACAATGACTTACATCAATTCTTTTACATAATTCTTGTTTCTCATGACATTTCTAACATTGCCCACAATTATCAACTTTCTAAGTCTTTCTGAGCAGGAGAAATTGCAAAACATAGTCATTTCTTCATTGCCGTCCAAAAACAACGCTTTTTTACACTCCGGTCTCCCTTTCTCTTGGAAACAATTACTTACATCAATTCTTTTACATAATTCTTGTTTCTCATGACATTTCTAACATTGCCCACAATTATCAACTTTCTAAGTCTTTCTGAGCAAGAGAAATCGCAAAAAAATCATTTCTTCATTGCCGTCCAAAAACAACGCTTTTTTACACTCCGGTCTCCCTTTCTCTTGGAAACAATGACTTACATCAATTCTTTTACATAATTCTTGTTTCTCATGACATTTCTAGCATTGCCCACAATTATCAACTTTCTAAGTCTTTCTGAGCAAGAGAAATCGCAAAACAGTCATTTCTTCATTGCCGTCCAAAAACAATGCTTTTTTACACTCCGGTCTCCCTTTCTCTTGGAAACAATGACTTACATCAATTCTTTTACATAATTCTTGTTTCTCATGACATTTCTAACATTGCCCACAATTATCAACTTTCTAAATCTTTCTGAGCAGGAGAAATCGCAAAACATAGTCATTTCTTCATTGCCGTCCAAAAACAATGCTTTTTTACACTCCTGTCTCCCTTTCTTTTGGAAACAATGACTTACATCAATTCTTTTACATAATTCTTGTTTCTCATGACATTTCTAACATTGCCCACAATTATCAACTTTCTAAGTCTTTCTGAGCAGGAGAAAACGCAAAACATAGTCATTTCTTCATTGCCGTCCAAAAACAACGCTTTTTTACACTCCTGTCTCCCTTTCTCTTGGAAACAATGACTTACATCAATTCTTTTACATAATTCTTGTTTCTCATGACATTTCTTACATTGCCCACAATTATCAACTTTCTAAGTCTTTCTGAGCAGGAGAAATCGCAAAACATAGTCATTTCTTCATTGCCGTCCAAAAACAACGCTTTTTTACACTCCGGTCTCCCTTTCTCTTGGAAACAATGACTT
Organism: Mixophyes fleayi; assembly: GCF_038048845.1. NCBI lineage: Eukaryota > Metazoa > Chordata > Amphibia > Anura > Limnodynastidae > Mixophyes > Mixophyes fleayi. The sequence continues at coordinate 46,793 of NW_027446514.1, read as the reverse complement.
ACATCAATTCTTTTACATAATTCTTGTTTCTCATGACATTTCTTACATTGCCCACAATTATCAACTTTCTAAGTCTTTCTGAGCAAGAGAAATCGCAAAAAAATCATTTCTTCATTGCCGTCCAAAAACAACGCTTTTTTACACTCCGGTCTCCCTTTCTCTTGGAAACAATGACTTACATCAATTCTTTTACATAATTCTTGTTTCTCATGACATTTCTAACATTGCCCACAATTATCAACTTTCTAAATCTTTCTGAGCAGGAGAAATCGCAAAACATAGTCATTTCTTCATTGCCGTCCAAAAACAACGCTTTTTTACACTCCTGTCTCCCTTTCTCTTGGAAACAATGACTTACATCAATTCTTTTACATAATTCTTGTTTCTCATGACATTTCTAACATTGCCCACAATTATCAACTTTCTAAGTCTTTCTGCAGGAGAAATCGCAAAAACATAGTCATTTCTTCATTGCCGTCCAAAAACAACGCTTTTTTACACTCCTGTCTCCCTTTCTCTTGGAAACAATGACTTACATCAATTCTTTTACATAATTCTTGTTTCTCATGACATTTCTTACATTGCCCACAATTATCAACTTTCTAAGTCTTTCTGAGCAAGAGAAATCGCAAAACAGTCATTTCTTCATTGCCGTCCAAAAACAACGCTTTTTTACACTCCGGTCTCCCTTTCTCTTGGAAACAATGACTTACATCAATTCTTTTACATAATTCTTGTTTCTCATGACATTTCTAACATTGCCCACAATTATCAACTTTCTAAGTCTTTCTGAGCAAGAGAAATCGCAAAACAGTCATTTCTTCATTGCCGTCCAAAAACAATGCTTTTTTACACTCCGGTCTCCCTTTCTCTTGGAAACAATGACTTACATCAATTCTTTTACATAATTCTTGTTTCTCATGACATTTCTAACATTGCCCACAATTATCAACTTTCTAAGTCTTTCTGAGCAGGAGAAATCGCAAAACATAGTCATTTCTTCATTGCCGTCCAAAAACAACGCTTTTTTACACTCCTGTCTCCCTTTCTCTTGGAAACAAAGACTTACATCAATTCTTTTACATAATTCTTGTTTCTCATGACATTTCTTACATTGCCCACAATTATCAACTTTCTAAGTCTTTCTGAGCAGGAGAAATCGCAAAACATAGTCATTTCTTCATTGCCGTCCAAAAACAACGCTTTTTTACACTCCTGTCTCCCTTTCTCTTGGAAACAATGACTTACATCAATTCTTTTACATAATTCTTGTTTCTCATGACATTTCTAACATTGCCCACAATTATCAACTTTCTAAGTCTTTCTGAGCAAGAGAAATCGCAAAACAGTCATTTCTTCATTGCCGTCCAAAAACAATGCTTTTTTACACTCCGGTCTCCCTTTCTCTTGGAAACAATGACTTACATCAATTCTTTTACATAATTCTTGTTTCTCATGACATTTCTAACATTGCCCACAATTATCAACTTTCTAAGTCTTTCTGAGCAGGAGAAATCGCAAAACATAGTCATTTCTTCATTGCCGTCCAAAAACAACGCTTTTTTACACTCCTGTCTCCCTTTCTCTTGGAAACAATGACTTACATCAATTCTTTTACATAATTCTTGTTTCTCATGACATTTCTAACATTGCCCACAATTATCAACTTTCTAAGTCTTTCTGAGCAGGAGAAATCGCAAAACATAGTCATTTCTTCATTGCCGTCCAAAAACAACGCTTTTTTACACTCCTGTCTCCCTTTCTCTTGGAAACAATGACTTACATCAATTCTTTTACATAATTCTTGTTTCTCATGACATTTCTTACATTGCCCACAATTATCAACTTTCTAAGTCTTTCTGAGCAGGAGAAATCGCAAAACATAGTCATTTCTTCATTGCCGTCCAAAAACAACGCTTTTTTTACACTCCGGTCTCCCTTTCTCTTGGAAACAATGACTTACATCAATTCTTTTACATAATTCTTGTTTCTCATGACATTTCTAACATTGCCCACAATTATCAACTTTCTAAGTCTTTCTGAGCAGGAGAAATCGCAAAACATAGTCATTTCTTCATTGCCGTCCAAAAACAACGCTTTTTTACACTCCTGTCTCCCTTTCTCTTAGAAACAAAGACTTACATCAATTCTTTTACATAATTCTTGTTTCTCATGACATTTCTTACATTGCCCACAATTATCAACTTTCTAAGTCTTTCTGAGCAGGAGAAATCGCAAAACATAGTCATTTCTTCATTGCCGTCCAAAAACAACGCTTTTTTACACTCCGGTCTCCCTTTCTCTTGGAAACAATGACTTACATCAATTCTTTTACATAATTCTTGTTTCTCATGACATTTCTTACATTGCCCACAATTATCAACTTTCTAAGTCTTTCTGAGCAAGAGAAATCGCAAAAAAAATCATTTCTTCATTGCCGTCCAAAAACAACGCTTTTTTACACTCCGGTCTCCCTTTCTCTTGGAAACAATGACTTACATCAATTCTTTTACATAATTCTTGTTTCTCATGACATTTCTAACATTGCCCACAATTATCAACTTTCTAAGTCTTTCTGAACAAGAGAAATCGCAAAACAGTCATTTCTTCATTGCCGTCCAAAAACAATGCTTTTTTACACTCCGGTCTCCCTTTCTCTTGGAAACAATGACTTACATCAATTCTTTTACATAATTCTTGTTTCTCATGACATTTCTAACATTGCCCACAATTATCAACTTTCTAAATCTTTCTGAGCAGGAGAAATCGCAAAACATAGTCATTTCTTCATTGCCGTCCAAAAACAACGCTTTTTTACACTCCTGTCTCCCTTTCTCTTGGAAACAATGACTTACATCAATTCTTTTACATAATTCTTGTTTCTCATGACATTTCTAACATTGCCCACAATTATCAACTTTCTAAGTCTTTCTGAGCAGGAGAAATCGCAAAACATAGTCATTTCTTCATTGCCGTCCAAAAACAACGCTTTTTTACACTCCTGTCTCCCTTTCTCTTGGAAACAATGACTTACATCAATTCTTTTACATAATTCTTGTTTCTCATGACATTTCTTACATTGCCCACAATTATCAACTTTCTAAGTCTTTCTGAGCAGGAGAAATCGCAAAACATAGTCATTTCTTCATTGCCGTCCAAAAACAACGCTTTTTTACACTCCTGTCTCCCTTTCTCTTGGAAACAATGACTTACATAAATTCTTTTACATAATTCTTGTTTCTCATGACATTTCTAACATTGCCCACAATTATCAACTTTCTAAGTCTTTCTGAGCAAGAGAAATCGCAAAACAGTCATTTCTTCATTGCCGTCCAAAAACAACGCTTTTTTACACTCCGGTCTCCCTTTCTCTTGGAAACAATGACTTACATCAATTCTTTTACATAATTCTTGTTTCTCATGACATTTCTAACATTGCCCACAATTATCAACTTTCTAAGTCTTTCTGAGCAAGAGAAATCGCAAAACAGTCATTTCTTCATTGCCGTCCAAAAACAACGCTTTTTTACACTCCGGTCTCCCTTTCTCTTGGAAACAATGACTTACATCAATTCTTTTACATAATTCTTGTTTCTCATGACATTTCTAACATTGCCCACAATTATCAACTTTCTAAGTCTTTCTGAGCAGGAGAAATCGCAAAACATAGTCATTTCTTCATTGTCGTCCAAAAACAATGCTTTTTTACACTCCGGTCTCCCTTTCTCTTGGAAACAATGACTTACATCAATTCTTTTACATAATTCTTGTTTCTCATGACATTTCTAACATTGCCCACAATTATCAACTTTCTAAGTCTTTCTGAGCAGGAGAAATCGCAAAACATAGTCATTTCTTCATTGCCGTCCAAAAACAACGCTTTTTTACACTCCTGTCTCCCTTTCTCTTGGAAACAATGACTTACATCAATTCTTTTACATAATTCTTGTTTCTCATGACATTTCTTACATTGCCCACAATTATCAACTTTCTAAGTCTTTCTGAGCAGGAGAAATCGCAAAACATAGTCATTTCTTCATTGCCGTCCAAAAACAATGCTTTTTTACACTCCGGTCTCCCTTTCTCTTGGAAACAATGACTTACATCAATTCTTTTACATAATTCTTGTTTCTCATGACATTTCTAACATTGCCCACAATTATCAACTTTCTAAGTCTTTCTGAGCAAGAGAAATCGCAAAACAGTCATTTCTTCATTGCCGTCCAAAAACAATGCTTTTTTACACTCCGGTCTCCCTTTCTCTTGGAAACAATGACTTACATCAATTCTTTTACATAATTCTTGTTTCTCATGACATTTCTAACATTGCCCACAATTATCAACTTTCTAAGTCTTTCTGAGCAGGAGAAATCGCAAAACATAGTCATTTCTTCATTGCCGTCCAAAAACAACGCTTTTTTACACTCCGGTCTCCCTTTCTCTTGGAAACAAAGACTTACATTAATTCTTTTACATAATTCTTGTTTCTCATGACATTTCTTACATTGCCCACAATTATCAACTTTCTAAGTCTTTCTGAGCAGGAGAAATCGCAAAACATAGTCATTTCTTCATTGCCGTCCAAAAACAAACGCTTTTTTACACTCCTGTCTCCCTTTCTCTTGGAAACAATGACTTACATCAATTCTTTTACATAATTCTTGTTTCTCATGACATTTCTAACATTGCCCACAATTATCAACTTTCTAAGTCTTTCTGAGCAAGAGAAATCGCATAACAGTCATTTCTTCATTGCCGTCCAAAAACAACGCTTTTTTACACTCCGGTCTCCCTTTCTCTTGGAAACAATGACTTACTTAAATTCTTTTACATAATTCTTGTTTCTCATGACATTTCTAACATTGCCCACAATTATCAACTTTCTAAGTCTTTCTGAGCAAGAGAAATCGCAAAACAGTCATTTCTTCATTGCCGTCCAAAAACAATGCTTTTTTACACTCCGGTCTCCCTTTCTCTTGGAAACAATGACTTACATCAATTCTTTTACATAATTCTTGTTTCTCATGACATTTCTAACATTGCCCACAATTATCAACTTTCTAAGTCTTTCTGAGCAGGAGAAATCGCAAAACATAGTCATTTCTTCATTGCCGTCCAAAAACAACGCTTTTTTACACTCCTGTCTCCCTTTCTCTTGGAAACAATGACTTACATCAATTCTTTTACATAATTCTTGTTTCTCATGACATTTCTAACATTGCCCACAATAATCAACTTTCTAAGTCTTTCTGAGCAGGAGAAATCGCAAAACATAGTCATTTCTTCATTGCCGTCCAAAAACAACGCTTTTTTACACTCCTGTCTCCCTTTCTCTTGGAAACAATGACTTACATCAATTCTTTTACATAATTCTTGTTTCTCATGACATTTCTTACATTGCCCACAATTATCAACTTTCTAAGTCTTTCTGAGCAGGAGAAATCGCAAAACATAGTCATTTCTTCATTGCCGTCCAAAAACAACGCTTTTTTTACACTCCTGTCTCCCTTTCTCTTAGAAACAAAGACTTACATCAATTCTTTTACATAATTCTTGTTTCTCATGACATTTCTTACATTGCCCACAATTATCAACTTTCTAAGTCTTTCTGAGCAGGAGAAATCGCAAAACATAGTCATTTCTTCATTGCCGTCCAAAAAACAACGCTTTTTTACACTCCTGTCTCCCTTTCTCTTGGAAACAATGACTTACATCAATTCTTTTACATAATTCTTGTTTCTCATGACATTTCTAACATTGCCCACAATTATCAACTTTCTAAGTCTTTCTGAGCAAGAGAAATCGCAAAACAGTCATTTCTTCATTGCCGTCCAAAAACAACGCTTTTTTACACTCCGGTCTCCCTTTCTCTTGGAAACAATGACTTACTTAAATTCTTTTACATAATTCTTGTTTCTCATGACATTTCTAACATTGCCCACAATTATCAACTTTCTAAGTCTTTCTGAGCAAGAGAAATCGCAAAACAGTCATTTCTTCATTGCCGTCCAAAAACAATGCTTTTTTTACACTCCGGTCTCCCTTTCTCTTGGAAACAATGACTTACATCAATTCTTTTACATAATTCTTGTTTCTCATGACATTTCTAACATTGCCCACAATTATCAACTTTCTAAGTCTTTCTGAGCAAGAGAAATCGCAAAACAGTCATTTCTTCATTACCGTCCAAAAACAATGCTTTTTTACACTCCGGTCTCCCTTTCTCTTGGAAACAATGACTTACATCAATTCTTTTACATAATTTTTGTTTCTCATGACATTTCTAACATTGCCCACAATTATCAACTTTCTAAGTCTTTCTGAGCAGGAGAAATCGCAAAACATAGTCATTTCTTCATTGCCGTCCAAAAACAACGCTTTTTTTTACACTCCTGTCTCCCTTTCTCTTGGAAACAATGACTTACATCAATTCTTTTACATAATTCTTGTTTCTCATGACATTTCTAACATTGCCCACAATTATCAACTTTCTAAGTCTTTCTGAGCAGGAGAAATCGCAAAACATAGTCATTTCTTCATTGCCGTCCAAAAACAACGCTTTTTTACACTCCTGTCTCCCTTTCTCTTGGAAACAATGACTTACATCAATTCTTTTACATAATTCTTGTTTCTCATGACATTTCTTACATTGCCCACAATTATCAACTTTCTAAGTCTTTCTGAGTAGGAGAAATCGCAAAACATAGTCATTTCTTCATTGCCGTCCAAAAACAACGCTTTTTTACACTCCGGTCTCCCTTTCTCTTGGAAACAATGACTTACATCAATTCTTTTACATAATTCTTGTTTCTCATGACATTTCTAACATTGCCCACAATTATCAACTTTCTAAGTCTTTCTGAGCAGGAGAAATCGCAAAACATAGTCATTTCTTCATTGCCGTCCAAAAACAACGCTTTTTTACACTCCTGTCTCCCTTTCTCTTAGAAACAAAGACTTACATCAATTCTTTTACATAATTCTTGTTTCTCATGACATTTCTTACATTGCCCACAATTATCAACTTTCTAAGTCTTTCTGAGCAGGAGAAATTGCAAAACATAGTCATTTCTTCATTGCCGTCCAAAAACAACGCTTTTTTACACTCCGGTCTCCCTTTCTCTTGGAAACAATGACTTACATCAATTCTTTTACATAATTCTTGTTTCTCATGACATTTCTAACATTGCCCACAATTATCAACTTTCTAAGTCTTTCTGAACAAGAGAAATCGCAAAAAAATCAATTCTTCATTGCCGTCCAAAAACAACGCTTTTTTACACTCCGGTCTCCCTTTCTCTTGGAAACAATGACTTACATCAATTCTTTTACATAATTCTTGTTTCTCATGACATTTCTAACATTGCCCACAATTATCAACTTTCTAAATCTTTCTGAGCAGGAGAAATCGCAAAACATAGTCATTTCTTCATTGCCGTCCAAAAACAACGCTTTTTTACACTCCTGTCTCCCTTTCTCTTGGAAACAATGACTTACATCAATTCTTTTACATAATTCTTGTTTCTCATGACATTTCTAACATTGCCCACAATTATCAACTTTCTAAGTCTTTCTGAGCAAGAGAAATCGCAAAACATAGTCATTTCTTCATTGCCGTCCAAAAACAACGCTTTTTTACACTCCTGTCTCCCTTTCTCTTGGAAACAATGACTTACATCAATTCTTTTACATAATTCTTGTTTCTCATGACATTTCTTACATTGCCCACAATTATCAACTTTCTAAGTCTTTCTGAGCAGGAGAAATCGCAAAACATAGTCATTTCTTCATTGCCGTCCAAAAACAACGCTTTTTTACACTCCTGTCTCCCTTTCTCTTGGAAACAATGACTTACATAAATTCTTTTACATAATTCTTGTTTCTCATGACATTATTAACATTGCCCACAATTATCAACTTTCTAAGTCTTTCTGAGCAAGAGAAATCGCAAAACAGTCATTTCTTCATTGCCGTCCAAAAACAACGCTTTTTTACACTCCGGTCTCCCTTTCTCTTGGAAACAATGACTTACATCAATTCTTTTACATAATTCTTGTTTCTCATGACATTTCTAACATTGCCCACAATTATCAACTCTCTAAGTCTTTCTGAGCAAGAGAAATCGCAAAACAGTCATTTCTTCATTGCCGTCCAAAAACAATGCTTTTTTACACTCCGGTCTCCCTTTCTCTTGGAAACAATGACTTACATCAATTCTTTTACAAAATTCTTGTTTCTCATGACATTTCTAACATTGCCCACAATTATCAACTTTCTAAGTCTTTCTGAGCAGGAGAAATCGCAAAACATAGTCATTTCTTCATTGCCGTCCAAAAACAACGCTTTTTTACACTCCTGTCTCCCTTTCTCTTGGAAACAATGACTTACATCAATTCTTTTACATAATTCTTGTTTCTCATGACATTTCTTACATTGCCCACAATTATCAACTTTCTAAGTCTTTCTGAGCAGGAGAAATCGCAAAACATAGTCATTTCTTCATTGCCGTCCAAAAACAACGCTTTTTTACACTCCGGTCTCCCTTTCTCTTGGAAACAATGACTTACATCAATTCTTTTACATAATTCTTGTTTCTCATGACATTTCTAACATTGCCCACAATTATCAACTTTCTAAGTCTTTCTGAGCAAGAGAAATTGCAAAACAGTCATTTCTTCATTGCCGTCCAAAAACAATGCTTTTTTACACTCCGGTCTCCCTTTCTCTTGGAAACAATGACTTACATCAATTCTTTTACATAATTCTTGTTTCTCATGACATTTCTAACATTGCCCACAATTATCAACTTTCTAAGTCTTTCTGAGCAGGAGAAATCGCAAAACATAGTCATTTCTTCATTGCCGTCCAAAAACAACGCTTTTTTACACTCCGGTCTCCCTTTCTCTTGGAAACAAAGACTTACATCAATTCTTTTACATAATTCTTGTTTCTCATGACATTTCTTACATTGCCCACAATTATCAACTTTCTAAGTCTTTCTGAGCAGGAGAAATCGCAAAACATAGTCATTTCTTCATTGCCGTCCAAAAACAACGCTTTTTTACACTCCTGTCTCCCTTTCTCTTGGAAACAATGACTTACATCAATTCTTTTACATAATTCTTGTTTCTCATGACATTTCTAACATTGCCCACAATTATCAACTTTCTAAGTCTTTCTGAGCAAGAGAAATCGCAAAACAGTCATTTCTTCATTGCCGTCCAAAAACAACGCTTTTTTACACTCCGGTCTCCCTTTCTCTTGGAAACAATGACTTACTTAAATTCTTTTACATAATTCTTGTTTCTCATGACATTTCTAACATTGCCCACAATTATCAACTTTCTAAGTCTTTCTGAGCAAGAGAAATCGCAAAACAGTCATTTCTTCATTGCCGTCCAAAAACAATGCTTTTTTACACTCCGGTCTCCCTTTCTCTTGGAAACAATGACTTACATCAATTCTTTTACATAATTCTTGTTTCTCATGACATTTCTAACATTGCCCACAATTATCAACTTTCTAAGTCTTTCTGAGCAGGAGAAATCGCAAAACATAGTCATTTCTTCATTGCCGTCCAAAAACAACGCTTTTTTACACTCCTGTCTCCCTTTCTCTTGGAAACAATGACTTACATCAATTCTTTTACATAATTCTTGTTTCTCATGACATTTCTAACATTGCCCACAATTATCAACTTTCTAAGTCTTTCTGAGCAGGAGAAATCGCAAAACATAGTCATTTCTTCATTGCCGTCCAAAAACAATGCTTTTTTACACTCCTGTCTCCCTTTCTCTTGGAAACAATGACTTACATCAATTATTTTACATAATTCTTGTTTCTCATGACATTTCTTACATTGCCCACAATTATCAACTTTCTAAGTCTTTCTGAGCAGGAGAAATCGCAAAACATAGTCATTTCTTCATTGCCGTCCAAAAACAACGCTTTTTTACACTCCGGTCTCCCTTTCTCTTGGAAACAATGACTTACATCAATTCTTTTACATAATTCTTGTTTCTCATGACATTTCTTACATTGCCCACAATTATCAACTTTCTAAGTCTTTCTGAGCAGGAGAAATCGCAAAACATAGTCATTTCTTCATTGCCGTCCAAAAACAACGCTTTTTTACACTCCTGTCTCCCTTTCTCTTGGAAACAATGACTTACATCAATTCTTTTACATAATTCTTGTTTCTCATGACATTTCTAACATTGCCCACAATTATCAACTTTCTAAGTCTTTCTGAGCAGGAGAAATCGCAAAACATAGTCATTTCTTCATTGCCGTCCAAAAACAATGCTTTTTTACACTCCTGTCTCCCTTTCTCTTGGAAACAATGACTTACATCAATTCTTTTACATAATTCTTGTTTCTCATGACATTTCTAACATTGCCCACAATTATCAACTTTCTAAGCCTTTCTGAGCAGGAGAAATCGCAAAACATAGTCATTTCTTCATTGCCGTCCAAAAACAATGCTTTTTTACACTCCTGTCTCCCTTTCTCTTGGAAACAATGACTTACATCAATTCTTTTACATAAATCTTGTTTCTCATGACATTTCTTACATTGCCCACAATTATCAACTTTCTAAGTCTTTCTGAGCAGGAGAAATCGCAAAACATAGTCATTTCTTCATTGCCGTCCAAAAACAACGCTTTTTTACACTCCGGTCTCCCTTTCTCTTGGAAACAATGACGTACATCAATTCTTTTACATAATTCTTGTTTCTCATGACATTTCTTACATTGCCCACAATTATCAACTTTCTAAGTCTTTCTGAGCAGGAGAAATCGCAAAACATAGTCATTTCTTCATTGCCGTCCAAAAACAACGCTTTTTTACACTCCTGTCTCCCTTTCTCTTAGAAACAAAGACTTACATCAATTCTTTTACATAATTCTTGTTTCTCATGACATTTCTTACATTGCCCACAATTATCAACTTTCTAAGTCTTTCTGAGCAAGAGAAATCGCAAAACAGTCATTTCTTCATTGCCGTCCAAAAACAACGCTTTTTTACACTCCGGTCTCCCTTTCTCTTGGAAACAATGACTTACTTAAATTCTTTTACATAATTCTTGTTTCTCATGACATTTCTAACATTGCCCACAATTATCAACTTTCTAAGTCTTTCTGAGCAAGAGAAATCGCAAAACAGTCATTTCTTCATTGCCGTCCAAAAACAATGCTTTTTTACACTCCGGTCTCCCTTTCTCTTGGAAACAATGACTTACATCAATTCTTTTACATAATTCTTGTTTCTCATGACATTTCTAACATTGCCCACAATTATCAACTTTCTAAGTCTTTCTGAGCAGGAGAAATCGCAAAACATAGTCATTTCTTCATTGCCGTCCAAAAACAACGCTTTTTTACACTCCTGTCTCACTTTCTCTTGGAAACAATGACTTACATCAATTCTTTTACATAATTCTTGTTTCTCATGACATTTCTAACATTGCCCACAATTATCAACTTTCTAAGTCTTTCTGAGCAGGAGAAATCGCAAAACATAGTCATTTCTTCATTGCCGTCCAAAAACAACGCTTTTTTACACTCCTGTCTCCCTTTCTCTTGGAAACAATGACTTACATCAATTCTTTTACATAATTCTTGTTTCTCATGACATTTCTTACATTGCCCACAATTATCAACTTTCTAAGTCTTTCTGAGCAGGAGAAATCGCAAAACATAGTCATTTCTTCATTGCCGTCCAAAAACAACGCTTTTTTACACTCCGGTCTCCCTTTCTCTTGGAAACAATGACTTACATCAATTCTTTTACATAATTCTTGTTTCTCATGACATTTCTAACATTGCCCACAATTATCAACTTTCTAAGTCTTTCTGAGCAGGAGAAATCGCAAAACATAGTAATTTCTTCATTGCCGTCCAAAAACAACGCTTTTTTACACTCCTGTCTCCCTTTCTCTTGGAAACAATGACTTACATCAATTCTTTTACATAATTCTTGTTTCTCATGACATTTCTTACATTGCCCACAATTATCAACTTTCTAAGTCTTTCTGAGCAGGAGAAATCGCAAAACATAGTCATTTCTTCATTGCCGTCCAAAAACAACGCTTTTTTACACTTCGGTCTCCCTTTCTCTTGGAAACAATGACTTACATCAATTCTTTTACATAATTCTTGTTTCTCATGACATTTCTAACATTGCCCACAATTATCAACTTTCTAAGTCTTTCTGAGCAGGAGAAATCGCAAAACATAGTCATTTCTTCATTGCCGTCCAAAAACAACGCTTTTTTACACTCCTGTCTCCCTTTCTCTTAGAAACAAAGACTTACATCAATTCTTTTACATAATTCTTGTTTCTCATGACATTTCTTACATTGCCCACAATTATCAACTTTCTAAGTCTTTCTGAGCAGGAGAAATCGCAAAACATAGTCATTTCTTCATTGCCGTCCAAAAACAACGCTTTTTTACACTCCTGTCTCCCTTTCTCTTGGAAACAATGACTTACATCAATTCTTTTACATAATTCTTGTTTCTCATGACATTTCTAACATTGCCCACAATTATCAACTTTCTAAGTCTTTCTGAGCAAGAGAAATCGCAAAACAGTCATTTCTTCATTGCCGTCCAAAAACAACGCTTTTTTACACTCCGGTCTCCCTTTCTCTTGGAAACAATGACTTACTTAAATTCTTTTACATAATTCTTGTTTCTCATGACATTTCTAACATTGCCCACAATTATCAACTTTCTAAGTCTTTCTGAGCAAGAGAAATCGCAAAACAGTCATTTCTTCATTGCCGTCCAAAAACAATGCTTTTTTACACTCCGATCTCCCTTTCTCTTGGAAACAATGACTTACATCAATTCTTTTACATAATTCTTGTTTCTCATGACATTTCTAACATTGCCCACAATTATCAACTTTCTAAGTCTTTCTGAGCAGGAGAAATCGCAAAACATAGTCATTTCTTCATTGCCGTCCAAAAACAACGCTTTTTTACACTCCTGTCTCCCTTTCTCTTGGAAACAATGACTTACATCAATTCTTTTACATAATTCTTGTTTCTCATGACATTTCTAACATTGCCCACAATTATCAACTTTCTAAGTCTTTCTGAGCAGGAGAAATCGCAAAACATAGTCATTTCTTCATTGCCGTCCAAAAACAACGCTTTTTTACACTCCTGTCTCCCTTTCTCTTGGAAACAATGACTTACATCAATTCTTTTACATAATTCTTGTTTCTCATGACATTTCTAACATTGCCCACAATTATCAACTTTCTAAGTCTTTCTGAGCAGGAGAAATCGCAAAACATAGTAATTTCTTCATTGCCGTCCAAAAACAACGCTTTTTTACACTCCTGTCTCCCTTTCTCTTGGAAACAATGACTTACATCAATTCTTTTACATAATTCTTGTTTCTCATGACATTTCTTACATTGCCCACAATTATCAACTTTCTAAGTCTTTCTGAGCAGGAGAAATCGCAAAACATAGTCATTTCTTCATTGCCGTCCAAAAACAACGCTTTTTTACACTCCTGTCTCCCTTTCTCTTGGAAACAATGACTTACATCAATTCTTTTACATAATTCTTGTTTCTCATGACATTTCTAACATTGCCCACAATTATCAACTTTCTAAGTCTTTCTGAGCAGGAGAAATCGCAAAACATAGTCATTTCTTCATTGCCGTCCAAAAACAACGCTTTTTTACACTCCTGTCTCCCTTTCTCTTGGAAACAATGACTTACATCAATTCTTTTACATAATTCTTGTTTCTCATGACATTTCTTACATTGCCCACAATTATCAACTTTCTAAGTCTTTCTGAGCAGGAGAAATCGCAAAACATAGTCATTTCTTCATTGCCGTCCAAAAACAACGCTTTTTTACACTCCGGTCTCCCTTTCTCTTGGAAACAATGACTTACATCAATTCTTTTACATAATTCTTGTTTCTCATGACATTTCTAACATTGCCCACAATTATCAACTTTCTAAGTCTTTCTGAGCAGGAGAAATCGCAAAACATAGTCATTTCTTCATTGCCGTCCAAAAACAATGCTTTTTTACACTCCTGTCTCCCTTTCTCTTGGAAACAATGACTTACATCAATTATTTTACATAATTCTTGTTTCTCATGACATTTCTTACATTGCCCACAATTATCAACTTTCTAAGTCTTTCTGAGCAGGAGAAATCGCAAAACATAGTCATTTCTTCATTGCCGTCCAAAAACAACGCTTTTTTACACTCCGGTCTCCCTTTCTCTTGGAAACAATGACTTACATCAATTCTTTTACATAATTCTTGTTTCTCATGACATTTCTTACATTGCCCACAATTATCAACTTTCTAAGTCTTTCTGAGCAGGAGAAATCGCAAAACATAGTCATTTCTTCATTGCCGTCCAAAAACAACGCTTTTTTACACTCCTGTCTCCCTTTCTCTTGGAAACAATGACTTACATCAATTCTTTTACATAATTCTTGTTTCTCATGACATTTCAAACATTGCCCACAATTATCAACTTTCTAAGTCTTTCTGAGCAGGAGAAATCGCAAAACATAGTCATTTCTTCATTGCCGTCCAAAAACAATGCTTTTTTACACTCCTGTCTCCCTTTCTCTTGGAAACAATGACTTACATCAATTCTTTTACATAATTCTTGTTTCTCATGACATTTCTAACATTGCCCACAATTATCAACTTTCTAAGTCTTTCTGAGCAGGAGAAATCGCAAAACATAGTCATTTCTTCATTGCCGTCCAAAAACAATGCTTTTTTACACTCCTGTCTCCCTTTCTCTTGGAAACAATGACTTACATCAATTCTTTTACATAAATCTTGTTTCTCATGACATTTCTTACATTGCCCACAATTATCAACTTTCTAAGTCTTTCTGAGCAGGAGAAATCGCAAAACATAGTCATTTCTTCATTGCCGTCCAAAAACAACGCTTTTTTACACTCCGGTCTCCCTTTCTCTTGGAAACAATGACTTACATCAATTCTTTTACATAATTCTTGTTTCTCATGACATTTCTTACATTGCCCACAATTATCAACTTTCTAAGTCTTTCTGAGCAGGAGAAATCGCAAAACATAGTCATTTCTTCATTGCCGTCCAAAAACAACGCTTTTTTACACTCCTGTCTCCCTTTCTCTTGGAAACAATGACTTACATCAATTCTTTTACATAATTCTTGTTTCTCATGACATTTCTAACATTGCCCACAATTATCAACTTTCTAAGTCTTTCTGAGCAGGAGAAATCGCAAAACATAGTCATTTCTTCATTGCCGTCCAAAAACAATGCTTTTTTACACTCCTGTCTCCCTTTCTCTTGGAAACAATGACTTACATCAATTCTTTTACATAATTCTTGTTTCTCATGACATTTCTTACATTGCCCACAATTATCAACTTTCTAAGTCTTTCTGAGCAGGAGAAATCGCAAAACATAGTCATTTCTTCATTGCCGTCCAAAAACAACGCTTTTTTACACTCCGGTCTCCCTTTCTCTTGGAAACAATGACTTACATCAATTCTTTTACATAATTCTTGTTTCTCATGACATTTCTAACATTGCCCACAATTATCAACTTTCTAAGTCTTTCTGAGCAGGAGAAATCGCAAAACATAGTCATTTCTTCATTGCCGTCCAAAAACAACGCTTTTTTACACTCCTGTCTCCCTTTCTCTTAGAAACAAAGACTTACATCAATTCTTTTACATAATTCTTGTTTCTCATGACATTTCTTACATTGCCCACAATTATCAACTTTCTAAGTCTTTCTGAGCAGGAGAAATCGCAAAACATAGTCATTTCTTCATTGCCGTCCAAAAACAACGCTTTTTTACACTCCTGTCTCCCTTTCTCTTGGAAACAATGACTTACATCAATTCTTTTACATAATTCTTGTTTCTCATGACATTTCTAACATTGCCCACAATTATCAACTTTCTAAGTCTTTCTGAGCAAGAGAAATCGCAAAACAGTCATTTCTTCATTGCCGTCCAAAAACAACGCTTTTTTACACTCCGGTCTCCCTTTCTCTTGGAAACAATGACTTACTTAAATTCTTTTACATAATTCTTGTTTCTCATGACATTTCTAACATTGCCCACAATTATCAACTTTCTAAGTCTTTCTGAGCAAGAGAAATCGCAAAACAGTCATTTCTTCATTGCCGTCCAAAAACAATGCTTTTTTACACTCCGGTCTCCCTTTCTCTTGGAAACAATGACTTACATCAATTCTTTTACATAATTCTTGTTTCTCATGACATTTCTAACATTGCCCACAATTATCAACTTTCTAAGTCTTTCTGAGCAGGAGAAATCGCAAAACATAGTCATTTCTTCATTGCCGTCCAAAAACAACGCTTTTTTACACTCCTGTCTCACTTTCTCTTGGAAACAATGACTTACATCAATTCTTTTACATAATTCTTGTTTCTCATGACATTTCTAACATTGCCCACAATTATCAACTTTCTAAGTCTTTCTGAGCAGGAGAAATCGCAAAACATAGTCATTTCTTCATTGCCGTCCAAAAACAACGCTTTTTTACACTCCTGTCTCCCTTTCTCTTGGAAACAATGACTTACATCAATTCTTTTACATAATTCTTGTTTCTCATGACATTTCTTACATTGCCCACAATTATCAACTTTCTAAGTCTTTCTGAGCAGGAGAAATCGCAAAACATAGTCATTTCTTCATTGCCGTCCAAAAACAACGCTTTTTTACACTCCGGTCTCCCTTTCTCTTGGAAACAATGACTTACATCAATTCTTTTACATAATTCTTGTTTCTCATGACATTTCTAACATTGCCCACAATTATCAACTTTCTAAGTCTTTCTGAGCAGGAGAAATCGCAAAACATAGTAATTTCTTCATTGCCGTCCAAAAACAACGCTTTTTTACACTCCTGTCTCCCTTTCTCTTGGAAACAATGACTTACATCAATTCTTTTACATAATTCTTGTTTCTCATGACATTTCTTACATTGCCCACAATTATCAACTTTCTAAGTCTTTCTGAGCAGGAGAAATCGCAAAACATAGTCATTTCTTCATTGCCGTCCAAAAACAACGCTTTTTTACACTTCGGTCTCCCTTTCTCTTGGAAACAATGACTTACATCAATTCTTTTACATAATTCTTGTTTCTCATGACATTTCTAACATTGCCCACAATTATCAACTTTCTAAGTCTTTCTGAGCAGGAGAAATCGCAAAACATAGTCATTTCTTCATTGCCGTCCAAAAACAACGCTTTTTTACACTCCTGTCTCCCTTTCTCTTAGAAACAAAGACTTACATCAATTCTTTTACATAATTCTTGTTTCTCATGACATTTCTTACATTGCCCACAATTATCAACTTTCTAAGTCTTTCTGAGCAGGAGAAATCGCAAAACATAGTCATTTCTTCATTGCCGTCCAAAAACAACGCTTTTTTACACTCCTGTCTCCCTTTCTCTTGGAAACAATGACTTACATCAATTCTTTTACATAATTCTTGTTTCTCATGACATTTCTAACATTGCCCACAATTATCAACTTTCTAAGTCTTTCTGAGCAAGAGAAATCGCAAAACAGTCATTTCTTCATTGCCGTCCAAAAACAACGCTTTTTTACACTCCGGTCTCCCTTTCTCTTGGAAACAATGACTTACTTAAATTCTTTTACATAATTCTTGTTTCTCATGACATTTCTAACATTGCCCACAATTATCAACTTTCTAAGTCTTTCTGAGCAAGAGAAATCGCAAAACAGTCATTTCTTCATTGCCGTCCAAAAACAATGCTTTTTTACACTCCGGTCTCCCTTTCTCTTGGAAACAATGACTTACATCAATTCTTTTACATAATTCTTGTTTCTCATGACATTTCTAACATTGCCCACAATTATCAACTTTCTAAGTCTTTCTGAGCAGGAGAAATCGCAAAACATAGTCATCTTCATTGCCGTCCAAAAACAACGCTTTTTTACACTCCTGTCTCCCCTTTCTCTTGGAAACAATGACTTACATCAATTCTTTTACATAATTCTTGTTTCTCATGACATTTCTAACATTGCCCTACAATTTATCACTTTTCTATAGTCTTTCTGAGCAGGAGAAATCGCAAAAAACATAGTCATTTCTTCATTGCCGTCCAAAAACAACGCTTTTTTACACTCCTGTCTCCCTTTCTCTTGGAAACAATGACTTACATCAATTCTTTTACATAATTCTTGTTTCTCATGACATTTCTAACATTGCCCACAATTATCAACTTTCTAAGTCTTTTCTGAGCAGGAGAAATCGCAAAACATAGTAATTTCTTCATTGCCGTCCAAAAACAACGCTTTTTTACACTCCTGTCTCCCTTTCTCTTGGAAACAATGACTTACATCAATTCTTTACATAATTCTTGTTTCTCATGACATTTCTTACATTGCCCACAATTATCAACTTTCTAAGTCTTTCTGAGCAGGAGAAATCGCAAACATAGTCATTTCTTCATTGTCCGTCCAAAAACAACGCTTTTTTACACTCCTGTCTCCCTTTCTCTTGGAAACAATGACTTACATCAATTCTTTTACATAATTCTTGTTTCTCATGACATTTCTAACATTGCCCACAATTATCAACTTTCTAAGTCTTTCTGAGCAGGAGAAATCGCAAAACATAGTCATTTCTTCATTGCCGTCCAAAACAACGCTTTTTTACACTCCTGTCTCCCTTTCTCTTGGAAACAATGACTTACATCAATTCTTTTACATAATTCTTGTTTCTCATGACATTTCTTACATTGCCCACAATTATCAACTTTCTAAGTCTTTCTGAGCAGGAGAAATCGCAAACATAGTCATTTCTTCATTGCCGTCCAAAAACAACGCTTTTTTACACTCCTGTCTCACTTTCTCTTGGAAACAATGACTTACATCATTCTTTTACATAATTCTTGTTTCTCATGACATTTCTAACATTGCCCACAATTATCAACTTTCTAAGTCTTTCTGAGCAGGAGAAATCGCAAACATAGTCATTTCTTCATTGCCGTCCAAAAACAACGCTTTTTTACACTCCTGTCTCCCTTTCTCTTGGAAACAATGACTTACATCAATTCTTTTACATAATTCTTGTTTCTCATGACATTTCTTACATTGCCCAAAATTATCAACTTTCTAAGTCTTTCTGAGCAGGAGAAATCGCAAAACATAGTCATTTCTTCATTGCCGTCCAAAAACAACGCTTTTTACACTCCGGTCTCCCTTTCTCTTGGAAACAATGACTTACATCAATTCTTTTACATAATTCTTGTTTCTCATGACATTTCTAACATTGCCCACAATTATCAACTTTTCTAAGTCTTTCTGAGCAGGAGAAATCGCAAAACATAGTCATTTCTTCATTGCCGTCCAAAAAACAACGCTTTTTTACACTCCTGTCTCCCTTTCTCTTGGAAACAATGACTTACATCAATTCTTTTACATAATTCTTGTTTCTAATGACATTTCTTACATTGCCCACAATTATCAACTTTCTAAGTCTTTCTGAGCAGGAGAAATCGCAAAACATAGTCATTTCTTCATTGCCGTCCAAAAACAACGCTTTTTTACACTTCGGTCTCCCTTTCTCTTGGAAACAATGACTTACATCAATTCTTTTACATAATTCTTGTTTCTCATGACATTTCTAACATTGCCCACAATTATCAACTTTCTAAGTCTTTCTGAGCAGGAGAAATCGCAAACATAGTCATTTCTTCATTGCCGTCCAAAAACAACGCTTTTTTACACTCCTGTCTCCCTTTCTCTTAGAAACAAAGACTTACATCAATTCTTTTACATAATTCTTGTTTCTCATGACATTTCTTACATTGCCCACAATTATCAACTTTCTAAGTCTTTCTGAGCAGGAGAAATCGCAAAACATAGTCATTTCTTCATTGCCGTCCAAAAACAACGCTTTTTTACACTCCTGTCTCCCTTTCTCTTGGAAACAATGACTTACATCAATTCTTTTACATAATTCTTGTTTCTCATGACATTTCTAACATTGTCCCACAATTATCAACTTCTAAGTCTTTCTGAGCAAGAGAAATCGCAAAACAGTCATTTCTTCATTGCCGTCCAAAAACAACGCTTTTTTACACTCCGGTCTCCCTTTCTCTTGGAAACAATGACTTACTTAAATTCTTTTACATAATTCTTGTTTCTCATGACATTTCTAACATTGCCCACAATTATCAACTTTCTAAGTCTTTCTGAGCAAGAGAAATCGCAAAACAGTCATTTCTTCATTGCCGTCCAAAAACAATGCTTTTTTACACTCCCGGTCTCCCTTCTCCTTGGAAACAATGACTTACATCAATTCTTTACATAATTCTTGTTTTCTCATGACATTTCTAACATTGCCCACAATTATCAACTTCTAAGTCTTTCTGAGCAGGAGAAATCGCAAAACATAGTCATTTCTTCATTGCCGTCCAAAAACAACGCTTTTTTACACTCCTGTCTCCCTTTCTCTTGGAAACAATGACTTACATCAATTCTTTTACATAATTCTTGTTTCTCATGACATTTCTAACATTGCCCACAATTATCAACTTTCTAAGTCTTTCTGAGCAGGAGAAATCGCAAAACATAGTCATTTCTTCATTGCCGTCCAAAAACAACGCTTTTTTACACTCCTGTCTCCCTTTCTCTTGGAAACAATGACTTACATCATTCTTTTACATATCCTTGTTTCTCATGACATTTCTAACATTGCCCACAATTATCAACTTTCTAAGTCTTTCTGAGCAGGCAGCAAATCGCAAAACATAGTCATTTCTTCATTGCCGTCCAAAAACAACGCTTTTTTACACTCCTGTCTCCCTTTCTCTTGGAAACAATGACTTACATCAATTCTTTTACATAATTCTTGTTTCTCATGACATTTCTAACATTGCCCACAATTATCAACTTTCTAAGTCTTCTGAGCAGGAGAAATCGCAAAACATAGTCATTTCTTCATTGCCGTCCAAAAACAACGCTTTTTTACACTCCTGTCTCCCTTTCTCTTGGAAACAATGACTTACATCAATTCTTTTACATAATTCTTGTTTCTCATGACATTTCTAACATTGCCCACAATTATCAACTTTCTAAGTCTTTCTGAGCAGGAGAAATCGCAAAACATAGTAATTTCTTCATTGCCGTCCAAAAACAACGCTTTTTTACACTCCTGTCTCCCTTTCTCTTGGAAACCAATGACTTACATCAATTCTTTTACATAATTCTTGTTTCTCATGACATTTCTTACATTGCCCACAATTATCAACTTTCTAAGTCTTTCTGAGCAGGAGAAATCGCAAAAACATAGTCATTTCTTCATTGCCGTCCAAAAACAACGCTTTTTTACACTCCTGTCTCCCCTTTCTCTTGGAAACAATGACTTACATCAATTCTTTTACATAATTCTTGTTTCTCATGACATTTCTAACATTGCTCACAATTATCAACTTTCTAAGTCTTTCTGAGCAGGAGAAATCGCAAAAACATAGTCATTCTTCATTGCCGTCCAAAAACAACGCTTTTTTACACTCCTGTCTCCCTTTCTCTTGGAAACAATGACTTACATCAATTCTTTTACATAATTCTTGTTTCTCATGACATTTCTTACATTGCCCACAATTATCAACTTTCTAAGTCTTTCTGAGCAGGAGAAATCGCAAAACATAGTCATTTCTTCATTGCCGTCCAAAAACAACGCTTTTTTACACTCCGGTCTCCCTTTCTCTTGGAAACAATGACTTACATCAATTCTTTACATAATTCTTGTTTCTCATGACATTTCTAACATTGCCCACAATTATCAACTTTCTAAGTCTTTCTGAGCAGGAGAAATCGCAAACATAGTCCATTTCTTCATTGCCGTCCAAAAACAATGCTTTTTTACACTCCTGTCTCCCTTTCTCTTGGAAACAATGACTTACATCAATTATTTTACATAATTCTTGTTTCTCATGACATTCTTACATTGCCCACAATTATCAACTTTCTAAGTCTTTCTGAGCAGGAGAAATCGCAAAACATAGTCATTTCTTCATTGCCGTCCAAAAACAACGCTTTTTTACACTCCGGTCTCCCTTTCTCTTGGAAACAATGACTTACATCAATTCTTTTACATAATTCTTGTTTCTCATGACATTTCTTACATTGCCCACAATTATCAACTTTCTAAGTCTTTCTGAGCAGGAGAAATCGCAAAACATAGTCATTCCTTCATTGCCGTCCAAAAACAACGCTTTTTTACACTCCTGTCTCCCTTTCTCTTGGAAACAATGACTTACATCAATTCTTTTACATAATTCTTGTTTCTCATGACATTCTAACATTGCCCACAATATCAACTTTCTAAGTCTTTCTGAGCAGGAGAAATCGCAAAACATAGTCATTTCTTCATTGCCGTCCAAAAACAATGCTTTTTTACACTCCTGTCTCCCTTTCTCTTGGAAACAATGACTTACATCAATTCTTTTACATAATTCTTGTTTCTCATGACATTTCTAACATTGCCCACAATTATCAACTTTCTAAGTCTTTCTGAGCAGGGAGAAATCGCAAAACATAGTCATTTCTTCATTGCCGTCCAAAACAATGCTTTTTTACACTCCTGTCTCCCTTTCTCTTGGAAACAATGACTTACATCAATTCTTTTACATAAATCTTGTTTCTCATGACATTTCTTACATTGCCCACAATTATCAACTTTCTAAGTCTTTCTGAGCAGGAGAAATCACAAAACATAGTCATTTCTCATTGCCGTCCAAAAACAACGCTTTTTTACACTCCGGTCTCCCTTTCTCTTGGAAACAATGACTTACATCAATTCTTTTACATAATTCTTGTTTCTCATGACATTTCTTACATTGCCCACAATTATCAACTTTCTAAGTCTTTCTGAGCAGGAGAAATCGCAAAAACATAGTCATTTCTTCATTGCCGTCCAAAAACAACGCTTTTTTACACTCCTGTCTCCCTTTCTCTTGGAAACAATGACTTACATCAATTCTTTTACATAATTCTTGTTTCTCATGACATTTCTAACATTGCCCACAATTATCAACTTCTAAGTCTTTCTGAGCAGGAGAAATCGCAAAACATAGTCATTTCTTCATTGCCGTCCAAAAACAATGCTTTTTTACACTCCTGTCTCCCTTCTCTTGGAAACAATGACTTACATCAATTCTTTTACATAATTCTTGTTTCTCATGACATTTCTTACATTGCCCACAATTATCAACTTTCTAAGTCTTTCTGAGCAGGAGAAATCGCAAAACATAGTCATTTCTTCATTGCCGTCCAAAAACAACGCTTTTTTACACTCCGGTCTCCCTTTCTCTTGGAAACAATGACTTACATCAATTCTTTTACATAATTCTTGTTTCTCATGACATTTCTAACATTGCCCACAATTATCAACTTTCTAAGTCTTTCTGAGCAGGAGAAATCGCAAAACATAGTCATTTCTTCATTGCCGTCCAAAAACATCGCTTTTTTACACTCCTGTCTCCCTTTCTCTTAGAAACAAAGACTTACATCAATTCTTTTACATAATTCTTGTTTCTCATGACATTTCTTACATTGCCCACAATTATCAACTTTCTAAGTCTTTCTGAGCAGGAGAAATCGCAAAACATAGTCATTTCTTCATTGCCGTCCAAAAACAACGCTTTTTTACACTCCTGTCTCCCTTTCTCTTGGAAACAATGACTTACATCAATTCTTTTACATAATTCTTGTTTCTCATGACATTTCTAACATTGCCCACAATTATCAACTTTCTAAGTCTTTCTGAGCAAGAGAAATCGCAAAACAGTCATTTCTTCATTGCCGTCCAAAAACAACGCTTTTTTACACTCCGGTCTCCCTTTCTCTTGGAAACAATGACTTACTTAAATTCTTTTACATAATTCTTGTTTCTCATGACATTTCTAACATTGCCCACAATTATCAACTTTCTAAGTCTTTCTGAGCAAGAGAAATCGCAAAACAGTCATTTCTTCATTGCCGTCCAAAAACAATGCTTTTTTACACTCCGGTCTCCCTTTCTCTTGGAAACAATGACTTACATCAATTCTTTTACATAATTCTTGTTTCTCATGACATTTCTAACATTGCCCACAATTATCAACTTTCTAAGTCTTTCTGAGCAGGAGAAATCGCAAAACATAGTCATTTCTTCATTGCCGTCCAAAAACAACGCTTTTTTACACTCCTGTCTCACTTTCTCTTGGAAACAATGACTTACATCAATTCTTTTACATAATTCTTGTTTCTCATGACATTTCTAACATTGCCCACAATTATCAACTTTCTAAGTCTTTCTGAGCAGGAGAAATCGCAAAACATAGTCATTTCTTCATTGCCGTCCAAAAACAACGCTTTTTTACACTCCTGTCTCCCTTTCTCTTGGAAACAATGACTTACATCAATTCTTTTACATAATTCTTGTTTCTCATGACATTTCTTACATTGCCCACAATTATCAACTTTCTAAGTCTTTCTGAGCAGGAGAAATCGCAAAACATAGTCATTTCTTCATTGCCGTCCAAAAACAACGCTTTTTTACACTCCGGTCTCCCTTTCTCTTGGAAACAATGACTTACATCAATTCTTTTACATAATTCTTGTTTCTCATGACATTTCTAACATTGCCCACAATTATCAACTTTCTAAGTCTTTCTGAGCAGGAGAAATCGCAAAACATAGTAATTTCTTCATTGCCGTCCAAAAACAACGCTTTTTTACACTCCTGTCTCCCTTTCTCTTGGAAACAATGACTTACATCAATTCTTTTACATAATTCTTGTTTCTCATGACATTTCTTACATTGCCCACAATTATCAACTTTCTAAGTCTTTCTGAGCAGGAGAAATCGCAAAACATAGTCATTTCTTCATTGCCGTCCAAAAACAACGCTTTTTTACACTTCGGTCTCCCTTTCTCTTGGAAACAATGACTTACATCAATTCTTTTACATAATTCTTGTTTCTCATGACATTTCTAACATTGCCCACAATTATCAACTTTCTAAGTCTTTCTGAGCAGGAGAAATCGCAAAACATAGTCATTTCTTCATTGCCGTCCAAAAACAATGCTTTTTTACACTCCTGTCTCCCTTTCTCTTAGAAACAAAGACTTACATCAATTCTTTTACATAATTCTTGTTTCTCATGACATTTCTTACATTGCCCACAATTATCAACTTTCTAAGTCTTTCTGAGCAGGAGAAATCGCAAAACATAGTCATTTCTTCATTGCCGTCCAAAAACAACGCTTTTTTACACTCCTGTCTCCCTTTCTCTTGGAAACAATGACTTACATCAATTCTTTTACATAATTCTTGTTTCTCATGACATTTCTAACATTGCCCACAATTATCAACTTTCTAAGTCTTTCTGAGCAAGAGAAATCGCAAAACAGTCATTTCTTCATTGCCGTCCAAAAACAACGCTTTTTTACACTCCGGTCTCCTATTCTCTTGGAAACAATGACTTACTTAAATTCTTTTACATAATTCTTGTTTCTCATGACATTTCTAACATTGCCCACAATTATCAACTTTCTAAGTCTTTCTGAGCAAGAGAAATCGCAAAACAGTCATTTCTTCATTGCCGTCCAAAAACAATGCTTTTTTACACTCCGGTCTCCCTTTCTCTTGGAAACAATGACTTACATCAATTCTTTTACATAATTCTTGTTTCTCATGACATTTCTAACATTGCCCACAATTATCAACTTTCTAAGTCTTTCTGAGCAGGAGAAATCGCAAAACATAGTCATTTCTTCATTGCCGTCCAAAAACAACGCTTTTTTACACTCCTGTCTCCCTTTCTCTTGGAAACAATGACTTACATCAATTCTTTTACATAATTCTTGTTTCTCATGACATTTCTAACATTGCCCACAATTATCAACTTTCTAAGTCTTTCTGAGCAGGAGAAATCGCAAAACATAGTCATTTCTTCATTGCCGTCCAAAAACAACGCTTTTTTACACTCCTGTCTCCCTTTCTCTTGGAAACAATGACTTACATCAATTCTTTTACATAATTCTTGTTTCTCATGACATTTCTAACATTGCCCACAATTATCAACTTTCTAAGTCTTTCTGAGCAGGAGAAATCGCAAAACATAGTAATTTCTTCATTGCCGTCCAAAAACAACGCTTTTTTACACTCCTGTCTCCCTTTCTCTTGGAAACAATGACTTACATCAATTCTTTTACATAATTCTTGTTTCTCATGACATTTCTTACATTGCCCACAATTATCAACTTTCTAAGTCTTTCTGAGCAGGAGAAATCGCAAAACATAGTCATTTCTTCATTGCCGTCCAAAAACAACGCTTTTTTACACTCCTGTCTCCCTTTCTCTTGGAAACAATGACTTACATCAATTCTTTTACATAATTCTTGTTTCTCATGACATTTCTAACATTGCCCACAATTATCAACTTTCTAAGTCTTTCTGAGCAGGAGAAATCGCAAAACATAGTCATTTCTTCATTGCCGTCCAAAAACAACGCTTTTTTACACTCCTGTCTCCCTTTCTCTTGGAAACAATGACTTACATCAATTCTTTTACATAATTCTTGTTTCTCATGACATTTCTTACATTGCCCACAATTATCAACTTTCTAAGTCTTTCTGAGCAGGAGAAATCGCAAAACATAGTCATTTCTTCATTGCCGTCCAAAAACAACGCTTTTTTACACTCCGGTCTCCCTTTCTCTTGGAAACAATGACTTACATCAATTCTTTTACATAATTCTTGTTTCTCATGACATTTCTAACATTGCCCACAATTATCAACTTTCTAAGTCTTTCTGAGCAGGAGAAATCGCAAAACATAGTCATTTCTTCATTGCCGTCCAAAAACAACGCTTTTTTACACTCCTGTCTCCCTTTCTCTTAGAAACAAAGACTTACATCAATTCTTTTACATAATTCTTGTTTCTCATGACATTTCTTACATTGCCCACAATTATCAACTTTCTAAGTCTTTCTGAGCAGGAGAAATCGCAAAACATAGTCATTTCTTCATTGCCGTCCAAAAGCAACGCTTTTTTACACTCCTGTCTCCCTTTCTCTTGGAAACAATGACTTACATCAATTCTTTTACATAATTCTTGTTTCTCATGACATTTCTAACATTGCCCACAATTATCAACTTTCTAAGTCTTTCTGAGCAAGAGAAATCGCAAAACAGTCATTTCTTCATTGCCGTCCAAAAACAACGCTTTTTTACACTCCGGTCTCCCTTTCTCTTGGAAACAATGACTTACTTAAATTCTTTTACATAATTCTTGTTTCTCATGACATTTCTAACATTGCCCACAATTATCAACTTTCTAAGTCTTTCTGAGCAGGAGAAATCGCAAAACAGTCATTTCTTCATTGCCGTCCAAAAACAATGCTTTTTTACACTCCGGTCTCCCTTTCTCTTGGAAACAATGACTTACATCAATTCTTTTACATAATTCTTGTTTCTCATGACATTTCTAACATTGCCCACAATTATCAACTTTCTAAGTCTTTCTGAGCAGGAGAAATCGCAAAACATAGTCATTTCTTCATTGCCGTCCAAAAACAACGCTTTTTTACACTCCTGTCTCCCTTTCTCTTGGAAACAATGACTTACATCAATTCTTTTACATAATTCTTGTTTCTCATGACATTTCTAACATTGCCCACAATTATCAACTTTCTAAGTCTTTCTGAGCAGGAGAAATCGCAAAACATAGTCATTTCTTCATTGCCGTCCAAAAACAACGCTTTTTTACACTCCTGTCTCCCTTTCTCTTGGAAACAATGACTTACATCAATTCTTTTACATAATTCTTGTTTCTCATGACATTTCTTACATTGCCCACAATTATCAACTTTCTAAGTCTTTCTGAGCAGGAGAAATCGCAAAACATAGTCATTTCTTCATTGCCGTCCAAAAACAACGCTTTTTTACACTCCGGTCTCCCTTTCTCTTGGAAACAATGACTTACATCAATTCTTTTACATAATTCTTGTTTCTCATGACATTTCTAACATTGCCCACAATTATCAACTTTCTAAGTCTTTCTGAGCAGGAGAAATCGCAAAACATAGTAATTTCTTCATTGCCGTCCAAAAACAACGCTTTTTTACACTCCTGTCTCCCTTTCTCTTGGAAACAATGACTTACATCAATTCTTTTACATAATTCTTGTTTCTCATGACATTTCTTACATTGCCCACAATTATCAACTTTCTAAGTCTTTCTGAGCAGGAGAAATCGCAAAACAGTCATTTCTTCATTGCCGTCCAAAAACAACGCTTTTTTACACTTCGGTCTCCCTTTCTCTTGGAAACAATGACTTACATCAATTCTTTTACATAATTCTTGTTTCTCATGACATTTCTAACATTGTCCACAATTATCAACTTTCTAAGTCTTTCTGAGCAAGAGAAATCGCAAAACAGTCATTTCTTCATTGCCGTCCAAAAACAACGCTTTTTTACACTCCGGTCTCCCTTTCTCTTGGAAACAATGACTTACATCAATTCTTTTACATAATTCTTGTTTCTCATGACATTTCTAACATTGCCCACAATTATCAACTTTCTAAGTCTTTCTGAGCAAGAGAAATCGCAAAACAGTCATTTCTTCATTGCCGTCCAAAAACAATGCTTTTTTACACTCCGGTCTCCCTTTCTCTTGGAAACAATGACTTACATCAATTCTTTTACATAATTCTTGTTTCTCATGACATTTCTAACATTGCCCACAATTATCAACTTTCTAAGTCTTTCTGAGCAGGAGAAATCGCAAAACATAGTCATTTCTTCATTGCCGTCCAAAAACAACGCTTTTTTACACTCCTGTCTCCCTTTCTCTTGGAAACAATGACTTACATCAATTCTTTTACATAATTCTTGTTTCTCATGACATTTCTTACATTGCCCACAATTATCAACTTTCTAAGTCTTTCTGAGCAGGAGAAATCGCAAAACATAGTCATTTCTTCATTGCCGTCCAAAAACAACGCTTTTTTACACTCCTGTCTCCCTTTCTCTTGGAAACAATGACTTACATCAATTCTTTTACATAATTCTTGTTTCTCATGACATTTCTTACATTGCCCACAATTATCAACTTTCTAAGTCTTTCTGAGCAGGAGAAATCGCAAAACATAGTCATTTCTTCATTGCCGTCCAAAAACAACGCTTTTTTACACTCCTGTCTCCCTTTCTCTTGGAAACAATGACTTACATCAATTCTTTTACATAATTCTTGTTTCTCATGACATTTCTAACATTGCCCACAATTATCAACTTTCTAAGTCTTTCTGAGCAAGAGAAATCGCAAAACAGTCATTTCTTCATTGCCGTCCAAAAACAATGCTTTTTTACACTCCGGTCTCCCTTTCTCTTGGAAACAATGACTTACATCAATTCTTTTACATAATTCTTGTTTCTCATGACATTTCTAACATTGCCCACAATTATCAACTTTCTAAGTCTTTCTGAGCAGGAGAAATCGCAAAACATAGTCATTTCTTCATTGCCGTCCAAAAACAACGCTTTTTTACACTCCTGTCTCCCTTTCTCTTGGAAACAATGACTTACATCAATTCTTTTACATAATTCTTGTTTCTCATGACATTTCTAACATTGCCCACAATTATCAACTTTCTAAGTCTTTCTGAGCAGGAGAAATCGCAAAACATAGTCATTTCTTCATTGCCGTCCAAAAACAACGCTTTTTTACACTCCTGTCTCCCTTTCTCTTGGAAACAATGACTTACATCAATTCTTTTACATAATTCTTGTTTCTCATGACATTTCTTACATTGCCCACAATTATCAACTTTCTAAGTCTTTCTGAGCAGGAGAAATCGCAAAACATAGTCATTTCTTCATTGCCGTCCAAAAACAACGCTTTTTTACACTCCGGTCTCCCTTTCTCTTGGAAACAATGACTTACATCAATTCTTTTACATAATTCTTGTTTCTCATGACATTTCTAACATTGCCCACAATTATCAACTTTCTAAGTCTTTCTGAGCAGGAGAAATCGCAAAACATAGTAATTTCTTCATTGCCGTCCAAAAACAACGCTTTTTTACACTCCTGTCTCCCTTTCTCTTGGAAACAATGACTTACATCAATTCTTTTACATAATTCTTGTTTCTCATGACATTTCTTACATTGCCCACAATTATCAACTTTCTAAGTCTTTCTGAGCAGGAGAAATCGCAAAACATAGTCATTTCTTCATTGCCGTCCAAAAACAACGCTTTTTTACACTCCTGTCTCCCTTTCTCTTGGAAACAATGACTTACATCAATTCTTTTACATAATTCTTGTTTCTCATGACATTTCTAACATTTCCCACAATTATCAACTTTCTAAGTCTTTCTGAGCAAGAGAAATCGCAAAACAGTCATTTCTTCATTGCCGTCCAAAAACAACGCTTTTTTACACTCCGGTCTCCCTTTCTCTTGGAAACAATGACTTACATCAATTCTTTTGCATAATTCTTGTTTCTCATGACATTTCTAACATTGCCCACAATTATCAACTTTCTAAGTCTTTCTGAGCAAGAGAAATCGCAAAACAGTCATTTCTTCATTGCCGTCCAAAAACAATGCTTTTTTACACTCCGGTCTCCCTTTCTCTCTGAAACAATGACTTACATCAATTCTTTTACATAATTCTTGTTTCTCATGACATTTCTAACATTGCCCACAATTATCAACTTTCTAAGTCTTTCTGAGCAGGAGAAATCGCAAAACATAGTCATTTCTTCATTGCCGTCCAAAAACAACGCTTTTTTACACTCCTGTCTCCCTTTCTCTTGGAAACAATGACTTACATCAATTCTTTTACATAATTCTTGTTTCTCATGACATTTCTTACATTGCCCACAATTATCAACTTTCTAAGTCTTTCTGAGCAGGAGAAATCGCAAAACATAGTCATTTCTTCATTGCCGTCCAAAAACAACGCTTTTTTACACTCCGGTCTCCCTTTCTCTTGGAAACAATGACTTACATCAATTCTTTTACATAATTCTTGTTTCTCATGACATTTCTAACATTGCCCACAATTATCAACTTTCTAAGTCTTTCTGAGCAGGAGAAATCGCAAAACATAGTCATTTCTTCATTGCCGTCCAAAAACAACGCTTTTTTACACTCCTGTCTCCCTTTCTCTTGGAAACAATGACTTACATCAATTCTTTTACATAATTCTTGTTTCTCATGACATTTCTAACATTGCCCACAATTATCAACTTTCTAAGTCTTTCTGAGCAGGAGAAATCGCAAAACATAGTCATTTCTTCATTGCCGTCCAAAAACAACGCTTTTTTACACTCCGGTCTCCCTTTCTCTTGGAAACAATTACTTACATCAATTCTTTTACATAATTCTTGTTTCTCATGACATTTCTAACATTGCCCACAATTATCAACTTTCTAAGTCTTTCTGAGCAAGAGAAATCGCAAAAAAATCATTTCTTCATTGCCGTCCAAAAACAACGCTTTTTTACACTCCGGTCTCCCTTTCTCTTGGAAACAATGACTTACATCAATTCTTTTACATAATTCTTGTTTCTCATGACATTTCTAACATTGCCCACAATTATCAACTTTCTAAGTCTTTCTGAGCAAGAGAAATCGCAAAACAGTCATTTCTTCATTGCCGTCCAAAAACAATGCTTTTTTACACTCCGGTCTCCCTTTCTCTTGGAAACAATGACTTACATCAATTCTTTTACATAATTCTTGTTTCTCATGACATTTCTAACATTGCCCACAATTATCAACTTTCTAAATCTTTCTGAGCAGGAGAAATCGCAAAACATAGTCATTTCTTCATTGCCGTCCAAAAACAACGCTTTTTTACACTCCTGTCTCCCTTTCTCTTGGAAACAATGACTTACATCAATTCTTTTACATAATTCTTGTTTCTCATGACATTTCTAACATTGCCCACAATTATCAACTTTCTAAGTCTTTCTGAGCAGGAGAAATCGCAAAACATAGTCATTTCTTCATTGCCGTCCAAAAACAACGCTTTTTTACACTCCTGTCTCCCTTTCTCTTGGAAATAATGACTTACATCAATTCTTTTACATAATTCTTGTTTCTCATGACATTTCTAACATTGCCCACAATTATCAACTTTCTAAGTCTTTCTGAGCAGGAGAAATCGCAAAACATAGTCATTTCTTCATTGCCGTCCAAAAACAACGCTTTTTTACACTCCTGTCTCCCTTTCTCTTGGAAACAATGACTTACATCAATTCTTTTACATAATTCTTGTTTCTCATGACATTTCTTACATTGCCCACAATTATCAACTTTCTAAGTCTTTCTGAGCAGGAGAAATCGCAAAACATAGTCATTTCTTCATTGCCGTCCAAAAACAACGCTTTTTTACACTCCTGTCTCCCTTTCTCTTGGAAACAATGACTTACATCAATTCTTTTACATAATTCTTGTTTCTCATGACATTTCTAACATTGCCCACAATTATCAACTTTCTAAGTCTTTCTGAGCAAGAGAAATCGCAAAACAGTCATTTCTTCATTGCCGTCCAAAAACAACGCTTTTTTACACGCCGGTCTCCCTTTCTCTTGGAAACAATGACTTACTTAAATTCTTTTACATAATTCTTGTTTCTCATGACATTTCTAACATTGCCCACAATTATCAACTTTCTAAGTCTTTCTGAGCAAGAGAAATCGCAAAACAGTCATTTCTTCATTGCCGTCCAAAAACAATGCTTTTTTACACTCCGGTCTCCCTTTCTCTTGGAAACAATGACTTACATCAATTCTTTTACATAATTCTTGTTTCTCATGACATTTCTAACATTGCCCACAATTATCAACTTTCTAAGTCTTTCTGAGCAGGAGAAATCGCAAAACATAGTCATTTCTTCATTGCCGTCCAAAAACAACGCTTTTTTACACTCCTGTCTCCCTTTCTCTTGGAAACAATGACTTACATCAATTCTTTTACATAATTCTTGTTTCTCATGACATTTCTAACATTGCCCACAATTATCAACTTTCTAAGTCTTTCTGAGCAGGAGAAATCGCAAAACATAGTCATTTCTTCATTGCCGTCCAAAAACAACGCTTTTTTACACTCCGGTCTCCCTTTCTCTTGGAAACAATTACTTACATCAATTCTTTTACATAATTCTTGTTTCTCATGACATTTCTAACATTGCCCACAATTATCAACTTTCTAAGTCTTTCTGAGCAAGAGAAATCGCAAAAAAATCATTTCTTCATTGCCGTCCAAAAACAACGCTTTTTTACACTCCGGTCTCCCTTTCTCTTGGAAACAATGACTTACATCAATTCTTTTACATAATTCTTGTTTCTCATGACATTTCTAACATTGCCCACAATTATCAACTTTCTAAGTCTTTCTGAGCAAGAGAAATCGCAAAACAGTCATTTCTTCATTGCCGTCCAAAAACAATGCTTTTTTACACTCCGGTCTCCCTTTCTCTTGGAAACAATGACTTACATCAATTCTTTTACATAATTCTTGTTTCTCATGACATTTCTAACATTGCCCACAATTATCAACTTTCTAAATCTTTCTGAGCAGGAGAAATCGCAAAACATAGTCATTTCTTCATTGCCGTCCAAAAACAACGCTTTTTTACACTCCTGTCTCCCTTTCTCTTGGAAACAATAACTTACATCAATTCTTTTACATAATTCTTGTTTCTCATGACATTTCTAACATTGCCCACAATTATCAACTTTCTAAGTCTTTCTGAGCAGGAGAAATCGCAAAACATAGTCATTTCTTCATTGCCGTCCAAAAACAACGCTTTTTTACACTCCTGTCTCCCTTTCTCTTGGAAATAATGACTTACATCAATTCTTTTACATAATTCTTGTTTCTCATGACATTTCTAACATTGCCCACAATTATCAACTTTCTAAGTCTTTCTGAGCAGGAGAAATCGCAAAACATAGTCATTTCTTCATTGCCGTCCAAAAACAACGCTTTTTTACACTCCTGTCTCCCTTTCTCTTGGAAACAATGACTTACATCAATTCTTTTACACAATTCTTGTTTCTCATGACATTTCTAACATTGCCCACAATTATCAACTTTCTAAGTCTTTCTGAGCAGGAGAAATCGCAAAACATAGTCATTTCTTCATTGCCGTCCAAAAACAACGCTTTTTTACACTCCTGTCTCCCTTTCTCTTGGAAACAATGACTTACATCAATTCTTTTACATAATTCTTGTTTCTCATGACATTTCTAACATTGCCCACAATTATCAACTTTCTAAGTCTTTCTGAGCAAGAGAAATCGCAAAACAGTCATTTCTTCATTGCCGTCCAAAAACAACGCTTTTTTACACGCCGGTCTCCCTTTCTCTTGGAAACAATGACTTACTTAAATTCTTTTACATAATTCTTGTTTCTCATGACATTTCTAACATTGCCCACAATTATCAACTTTCTAAGTCTTTCTGAGCAAGAGAAATCGCAAAACAGTCATTTCTTCATTGCCGTCCAAAAACAATGCTTTTTTACACTCCGGTCTCCCTTTCTCTTGGAAACAATGACTTACATCAATTCTTTTACATAATTCTTGTTTCTCATGACATTTCTAACATTGCCCACAATTATCAACTTTCTAAGTCTTTCTGAGCAGGAGAAATCGCAAAACATAGTCATTTCTTCATTGCCGTCCAAAAACAACGCTTTTTTACACTCCGGTCTCCCTTTCTCTTGGAAACAATGACTTACATCAATTCTTTTACATAATTCTTGTTTCTCATGACATTTCTAACATTGCCCACAATTATCAACTTTCTAAGTCTTTGTGAGCAGGAGAAATCGCAAAACATAGTCATTTCTTCATTGCCGTCCAAAAACAACGCTTTTTTACACTCCTGTCTCCCTTTCTCTTGGAAACAATGACTTACATCAATTCTTTTACATAATTCTTGTTTCTCATGACATTTCTTACATTGCCCACAATTATCAACTTTCTAAGTCTTTCTGAGCAGGAGAAATCGCAAAACATAGTCATTTCTTCATTGCCGTCCAAAAACAACGCTTTTTTACACTCCGGTCTCCCTTTCTCTTGGAAACAATGACTTACATCAATTCTTTTACATAATTCTTGTTTCTCATGACATTTCTAACATTGCCCACAATTATCAACTTTCTAAGTCTTTCTGAGCAGGAGAAATCGCAAAACATAGTAATTTCTTCATTGCCGTCCAAAAACAACGCTTTTTTACACTCCTGTCTCCCTTTCTCTTGGAAACAATGACTTACATCAATTCTTTTACATAATTCTTGTTTCTCATGACATTTCTTACATTGCCCACAATTATCAACTTTCTAAGTCTTTCTGAGCAGGAGAAATCGCAAAACATAGTCATTTCTTCATTGCCGTCCAAAAACAACGCTTTTTTACACTCCTGTCTCCCTTTCTCTTGGAAACAATGACTTACATCAATTCTTTTACATAATTCTTGTTTCTCATGACATTTCTAACATTGCCCACAATTATCAACTTTCTAAGTCTTTCTGAGCAAGAGAAATCGCAAAACAGTCATTTCTTCATTGCCGTCCAAAAACAACGCTTTTTTACACTCCGGTCTCCCTTTCTCTTGGAAACAATGACTTACATCAATTCTTTTACATAATTCTTGTTTCTCATGACATTTCTAACATTGCCCACAATTATCAACTTTCTAAGTCTTTCTGAGCAAGAGAAATCGCAAAAAAAATCATTTCTTCATTGCCGTCCAAAAACAAACGCTTTTTTACACTCCGGTCTCCCTTTCTCTTGGAAACAATGACTTACATCAATTCTTTTACATAATTCTTGTTTCTCATGACATTTCTAACATTGCCCACAATTATCAACTTTCTAAGTCCTTTCTGAGCAAGAGAAATCGCAAAACAGTCATTTCTTCATTGCCGTCCAAAAACAATGCTTTTTTACACTCCGGTCTCCCTTTCTCTTGGAAACAATGACTTACATCAATTCTTTTACATAATTCTTGTTTCTCATGACATTTCTAACATTGCCCACAATTATCAACTTTCTAAATCTTTCTGAGCAGGAGAAATCGCAAAACATAGTCATTTCTTCATTGCCGTCCAAAAACAACGCTTTTTTACACTCCTGTCTCCCTTTCTCTTGGAAACAATAACTTACATCAATTCTTTTACATAATTCTTGTTTCTCATGACATTTCTAACATTGCCCACAATTATCAACTTTCTAAGTCTTTCTGAGCAGGAGAAATCGCAAAACATAGTCATTTCTTCATTGCCGTCCAAAAACAACGCTTTTTTACACTCCTGTCTCCCTTTCTCTTGGAAATAATGACTTACATCAATTCTTTTACATAATTCTTGTTTCTCATGACATTTCTAACATTGCCCACAATTATCAACTTTCTAAGTCTTTCTGAGCAGGAGAAATCGCAAAAACATAGTCATTTCTTCATTGCCTGTCCAAAAACAACGCTTTTTTACACTCCTGTCTCCCTTTCTCTTGGAAACAATGACTTACATCAATTCTTTTACACAATTCTTGTTTCTCATGACATTTCTAACATTGCCCACAATTATCAACTTTCTAAGTCTTTCTGAGCAGGAGAAATCGCAAAACATAGTCATTTCTTCATTGCCGTCCAAAAACAACGCTTTTTTACACTCCTGTCTCCCTTTCTCTTGGAAACAATGACTTACATCAATTCTTTTACATAATTCTTGTTTCTCATGACATTTCTAACATTGCCCACAATTATCAACTTTCTAAGTCTTTCTGAGCAAGAGAAATCGCAAAACAGTCATTTCTTCATTGCCGTCCAAAAACAACGCTTTTTTACACGCCGGTCTCCCTTTCTCTTGGAAACAATGACTTACTTAAATTCTTTTACATAATTCTTGTTTCTCATGACATTTCTAACATTGCCCACAATTATCAACTT
Source organism: Mixophyes fleayi (assembly GCF_038048845.1). Classification (NCBI taxonomy): domain Eukaryota; kingdom Metazoa; phylum Chordata; class Amphibia; order Anura; family Limnodynastidae; genus Mixophyes; species Mixophyes fleayi. The sequence goes on along the minus strand of NW_027446514.1, from coordinate 9,773 downwards.
TCTAAGTCTTTCTGAGCAAGAGAAATCGCAAAACAGTCATTTCTTCATTGCCGTCCAAAAACAATGCTTTTTTACACTCCGGTCTCCCTTTCTCTTGGAAACAATGACTTACATCAATTCTTTTACAAAATTCTTGTTTCTCATGACATTTCTAACATTGCCCACAATTATCAACTTTCTAAGTCCTTTCTGAGCAGGAGAAATCGCAAAACATAGTCATTTCTTCATTGCCGTCCAAAAACAACGCTTTTTTACACTCCGGTCTCCCTTTCTCTTGGAAACAATGACTTACATCAATTCTTTTACATAATTCTTGTTTCTCATGACATTTCTAACATTGCCCCACAATTATCAACTTTCTAAGTCTTTGTGAGCAGGAGAAATCGCAAAACATAGTCATTTCTTCATTGCCGTCCAAAAACAACGCTTTTTTACACTCCTGTCTCCCTTTCTCTTGGAAACAATGACTTACATCAATTCTTTTACATAATTCTTGTTTCTCATGACATTTCTTACATTGCCCACAATTATCAACTTTCTAAGTCTTTCTGAGCAGGAGAAATCGCAAAACATAGTCATTTCTTCATTGCCGTCCAAAAACAACGCTTTTTTACACTCCGGTCTCCCTTTCTCTTGGAAACAATGACTTACATCAATTCTTTTACATAATTCTTGTTTCTCATGACATTTCTAACATTGCCCACAATTATCAACTTTCTAAGTCTTTCTGAGCAGGAGAAATCGCAAAACATAGTAATTTCTTCATTGCCGTCCAAAAACAACGCTTTTTTACACTCCTGTCTCCCTTTCTCTTGGAAACAATGACTTACATCAATTCTTTTACATAATTCTTGTTTCTCATGACATTTCTTACATTGCCCACAATTATCAACTTTCTAAGTCTTTCTGAGCAGGAGAAATCGCAAAACATAGTCATTTCTTCATTGCCGTCCAAAAACAACGCTTTTTTACACTCCTGTCTCCCTTTCTCTTGGAAACAATGACTTACATCAATTCTTTTACATAATTCTTGTTTCTCATGACATTTCTAACATTGCCCACAATTATCAACTTTCTAAGTCTTTCTGAGCAAGAGAAATCGCAAAACAGTCATTTCTTCATTGCCGTCCAAAAACAACGCTTTTTTACACTCCGGTCTCCCTTTCTCTTGGAAACAATGACTTACATCAATTCTTTTACATAATTCTTGTTTCTCATGACATTTCTAACATTGCCCACAATTATCAACTTTCTAAGTCTTTCTGAGCAAGAGAAATCGCAAAACAGTCATTTCTTCATTGCCGTCCAAAAACAATGCTTTTCTACACTCCGGTCTCCCTTTCTCTTGGAAACAATGACTTACATCAATTCTTTTACATAATTCTTGTTTCTCATGACATTTCTAACATTGCCCACAATTATCAACTTTCTAAGTCTTTCTGAGCAGGAGAAATCGCAAAACATAGTCATTTCTTCATTGCCGTCCAAAAACAACGCTTTTTTACACTCCTGTCTCCCTTTCTCTTGGAAACAATGACTTACATCAATTCTCTTTACATAATTCTTATTTCTCATGACATTTCTTACATTGCCCACAATTATCAACTTTCTAAGTCTTTCTGAGCAGGAGAAATCGCAAAACATAGTCATTTCTTCATTGCCGTCCAAAAACAACGCTTTTTTACACTCCTGTCTCCCTTTCTCTTGGAAACAAGAAATGACTATGTTTCGCGATTTCTTCTGCTCAGAAAGACTTAGAAAGTTGATAATTGTGGGCAATGTTAGAAATGTCATGAGAAACAAGAATTATGTAAAAGAATTGATGTAAGTCATTGTTTCCAAGAGAAAGGGAGACAGGAGTGTAAAAAAAGCGTTGTTTTTATACGGCAATGAAGAAATGACTATGTTTTGCGATTTCTCCTGCTCAGAAAGACTTAGAAAGTTGATAATTGTGGGCAATGTTAGAAATGTCATGAGAAACAAGAATTATGTAAAAGAATTGATGTAAGTCATTGTTTCCAAGAGAATGGGAGACCGGAGTGTAAAAAAGCGTTGTTTTTGGACGGCAATGAAGAAATGACTGTTTTGCGATTTCTCTGCTCAGAAAGACTTAGAAAGTTAATAATTGTGGGCAATGTTAGAAATGTCATGAGAAACAAGAATTATGTAAAAGAATTGATGTAAGTCATTGTTTCCAAGAGAAAGGGAGACCGGAGTGTAAAAAAGCGTTGTTTTTGGACGGCAATGAAGAAATGACTATGTTTTGCGATTTCTCCTGCTCAGAAAGACTTAGAAAGTTGATAATTGTGGGCAATGTAAGAAATGTCATGAGAAACAAGAATTATGTAAAAGAATTGATGTAAGTCATTGTTTCCAAGAGAATGGGAGACCGGAGTGTAAAAAAGCGTTGTTTTTGGACGGCAATGAAGAAATGACTGTTTGCGATTTCTCTTGCTCAGAAAGACTTAGAAAGTTGATAATTGTGGGCAATGTTAGAAATGTCATGAGAAACAAGAATTATGTAAAAGAATTGATGTAAGTCATTGTTTCCAAGAGAAAGGGAGACAGGAGTGTAAAAAAGCGTTGTTTTTATACGGCAATGAAGAAATGACTATGTTTTGCGATTTCTCCTGCTCAGAAAGACTTAGAAAGTTGATAATTGTGGGCAATGTTAGAAATGTCATGAGAAACAAGAATTATGTAAAAGAATTGATGTAAGTCATTGTTACCAAGAGAATGGGAGAACGGAGTGTAAAAAGCGCAGTTTTTGGACGGCAATGAAGGAAATGACTGTTTTGCGATTTCTCTTGCTCAGAAAGACTTAGAAAGTTGATAATTGTGGGCAATGTTAGAAATGTCATGAGAAACAAGAATTATGTAAAAGAATTGATGTAAGTCATTGTTTCCAAGAGAAAGGGAGACAGGAGTGTAAAAAAGCGTTGTTTTTGGACGGCAATGAAGAAATGACTATGTTTTGCGATTTCTCCTGCTCAGAAAGACTTAGAAAGTTGATAATTGTGGGCAATGTTAGAAATGTCATGAGAAACAAGAATTATGTAAAAGAATTGATGTAAGTCATTGTTTCCAAAAGAAAGGGAGACCGAGTGTAAAAAAGCGTTGTTTTTGGACGGCAATGAAGAAATGACTGTTTTGCGATTTCTCTTGCTCAGAAAGACTTAGAAAGTTGATAATTGTGGGCAATGTTAGAAATGTCATGAGAAACAAGAATTATGTAAAAGAATTGATGTAAGTCATTGTTTCCAAGAGAAAGGGAGACAGGAGTGTAAAAAAGCGTTTGTTTTTGGACGGCAATGAAGAAATTACTATGTTTTGCGATTTCTCCTGCTCAGAAAGACTTAGAAAGTTGATAATTGTGGGCAATGTAAGAAATGTCATGAGAAACAAGAATTATGTAAAAGAATTGATGTAAGTCATTGTTTCCAAGAGAAAGGGAGACAGGAGTGTAAAAAAGCGTTGTTTTTGGACGGCAATGAAAAATGACTATGTTTTGCAATTTCTCCTGCTCAGAAAGACTTAGAAAGTTGATAATTGTGGGCAATGTTAGAAATGTCATGAGAAACAAGAATTATGTAAAAGAATTGATGTAAGTCATTGTTTCCAAGAGAAAGGGAGACAGGAGTGTAAAAAAGCGTTGTTTTTGGACGGCAATGAAGAAATGACTATGTTTTGCGATTTCTCCTGCTCAGAAAGACTTAGAAAGTTGATAATTGTGGGCAATGTAAGAAATGTCATGAGAAACAAGAATTATGTAAAAGAATTGATGTAAGTCATTGTTTCCAAGAGAAAGGGAGACAGGAGTGTAAAAAAGCGTTGTTTTTGGACGGCAATGAAAAATGACTATGTTTTGCGATTTCTCCTGCTCAGAAAGACTTAGAAAGTTGATAATTGTGGGCAATGTTAGAAACGTCATGAGAAACAAGAATTATGTAAAAGAATTGATGTAAGTCATTGTTTCCAAGAGAAAGGGAGACAGGAGTGTAAAAAAGCGTTGTTTTTGGACGGCAATGAAGAAATGACTATGTTTTGCGATTTCTCCTGCTCAGAAAGACTTAGAAAGTTGATAATTGTGGTCAATGTTAGAAATGTCATGAGAAACAAGAATTATGTAAAAGAATTGATGTAAGTCATTGTTTTCAGAGAAAGGGAGACCGGAGTGTAAAAAAGCATTGTTTTTGGACGGCAATGAAGAAATGACTGTTTTGCGATTTCTCTTGCTCAGAAAGACTTAGAAAGTTGATAATTGTGGGCAATGTTAGAAATGTCATGAGAAACCAAGAATTATGTAAAAGAATTGATGTAAGTCATTGTTTCCAAGAGAAAGGGAGACCGGAGTGTAAAAAAGCGTTGTTTTTGGACGGCAATGAAGAAATGACTATGTTTTGCGATTTCTCCTGCTCAGAAAGACTTAGAAAGTTGATAATTGTGGGCAATGTAAGAAATGTCATGAGAAACAAGAATTATGTAAAAGAATTGATGTAAGTCATTGTTTCCAAGAGAATGGGAGACCGGAGTGTAAAAAAGCGTTGTTTTTGGACGGCAATGAAGAAATGAATGTTTTGCGATTTCTCTTGCTCAGAAAGACTTAGAAAGTTGATAATTGTGGGCAATGTTAGAAATGTCATGAGAAACAAGAATTATGTAAAAGAATTGATGTAAGTCATTGTTTCCAAGAGAAAGGGAGACAGGAGTGTAAAAAAGCGTTGTTTTTATACGGCAATGAAGAAATGACTATGTTTTGCGATTTCTCCTGCTCAGAAAGACTTAGAAAGTTGATAATTGTGGGCAATGTTAGAAATGTCATGAGAAACAAGAATTATGTAAAAGAATTGATGTAAGTCATTGTTTCCAAGAGAATGGGAGACCGGAGTGTAAAAAAGCGTTGTTTTTGGACGGCAATGAAGAAATGACTGTTTTGCGATTTCTCTTGCTCAGAAAGACTTAGAAAGTTAATAATTGTGGGCAATGTTAGAAATGTCATGAGAAACAAGAATTATGTAAAAGAATTGATGTAAGTCATTGTTTCCAAGAGAAAGGGAGACAGGAGTGTAAAAAAAGCGTTGTTTTTGGACGGCAATGAAGAAATGACTATGTTTTGCGATTTCTCCTGCTCAGAAAGACTTAGAAAGTTGATAATTGTGGGCAATGTTAGAAATGTCATGAGAAACAAGAATTATGTAAAAGAATTGATGTAAGTCATTGTTTCCAAAAGAAAGGGAGACCGGAGTGTAAAAAAGCGTTTGTTTTTGGACGGCAATGAAGAAATGACTGTTTTGCGATTTCTCTTGCTCAGAAAGACTTAGAAAGTTGATAATTGTGGGCAATGTTAGAAATGTCATGAGAAACAAGAATTATGTAAAAGAATTGATGTAAGTCATTGTTTCCAAGAGAAAGGGAGACAGGAGTGTAAAAAAGCGTTGTTTTTGGACGGCAATGAAGAAATTACTATGTTTTGCGATTTCTCCTGCTCAGAAAGACTTAGAAAGTTGATAATTGTGGGGCAATGTAAGAAATGTCATGAGAAACAAGAATTATGTAAAAGAATTGATGTAAGTCATTGTTTCCAAGAGAAAGGGAGACAGGAGTGTAAAAAAGCGTTGTTTTTGGACGGCAATGAAAAATGACTATGTTTTGCCAATTTCTCCTGCTCAGAAAGACTTAGAAAGTTGATAATTGTGGGCAATGTTAGAAATGTCATGAGAAACAAGAATTATGTAAAAGAATTGATGTAAGTCATTGTTTCCAAGAGAAAGGGAGACAGGAGTGTAAAAAAGCGTTGTTTTTGGACGGCAATGAAGAAATGACTATGTTTTGCGATTTCTCCCTGCTCAGAAAGACTTAGAAAGTTGATAATTGTGGGCAATGTAAGAAATGTCATGAGAAACAAAGAATTATGTAAAAGAATTGATGTAAGTCATTGTTTTCAAGAGAAAGGGAGACCGGAGTGTAAAAAAGCATTGTTTTTGGACGGCAATGAAGAAATGACTGTTTTGCGATTTCCTCTTGCTCAGAAAGACTTAGAAAGTTGATAATTGTGGGCAATGTTAGAAATGTCATGAGAAACAAGAATTATGTAAAAGAATTGATGTAAGTCATTGTTTCCCAAGAGAAAGGGAGACCGGAGTGTAAAAAAGCGTTGTTTTTGGACGGGCAATGAAGAAATGACTATGTTTTGCGATTTCTCCTGCTCAGAAAGACTTAGAAAGTTGATAATTGTGGGCAATGTAAGAAATGTCATGAGAAACAAGAATTATGTAAAAGAATTGATGTAAGTCATTGTTTCCAAGAGAATGGGAGACCCGGAGTGTAAAAAAGCGTTGTTTTTGGACGGCAATGAAGAAATGAATGTTTTGCGATTTCTCTTGCTCAGAAAGACTTAGAAAGTTGATAATTGTGTGGCAATGTTTAGAAATGTCATGAGAAACAAGAATTATGTAAAAAGAATTGATGTAAGTCATTTGTTACCAAGAGAATGGGAGAACGGAGTGTAAAAAAAGCGCAGTTTTTGGACGGCAATGAAGAAATGACTGTTTTGCGATTTCTCTTGCTCAGAAAGACTTAGAAAGTTGATAATTGTGGGCAATGTTAGAAATGTCATGAGAAACAAGAATTATGTAAAAGAATTGATGTAAGTCATTGTTTCCAAGAGAAAGGGAGACAGGAGTGTAAAAAAAGCGTTGTTTTTGGACGGCAATGAAGAAATGACTATGTTTTGCGATTTCTCCTGCTCAGAAAGACTTAGAAAGTTGATAAATTGTGGGCAATGTTAGAAATGTCATGAGAAACAAGAATTATGTAAAAGAATTGATGTAAGTCATTGTTTCCAAAAGAAAGGGAGACAGGAGTGTAAAAAAGCGTTGTTTTTGGACGGCAATGAAGAAATGGACTGTTTTGCGATTTCTCCTTGCTCAGAAAGACTTAGAAAGTTGATAATTGTGGGCAATGTTAGAAATGTCATGAGAAACAAGAATTATGTAAAAGAATTGATGTAAGTCATTGTTTCCAAGAGAAAGGGAGACAGGAGTGTAAAAAAGCGTTGTTTTTGGACGGCAATGAAGAAATTACTATGTTTTCGCTTCGATTTCTCCTGCTCAGAAAGACTTAGAAAGTTGATAATTGTGGGCAATGTAAGAAATGTCATGAGAAACAAGAATTATGTAAAAGAATTGATGTAAGTCATTGTTTCCAAGAGAAAGGGAGACAGGAGTGTAAAAAAGCGTTTTTTTTGGACGGCAATGAAAAATGACTATGTTTTGCAATTTCTCCCTGCTCAGAAAGACTTAGAAAGTTGATAATTGTGGGCAATGTTAGAAATGTCATGAGAAACAAGAATTATGTAAAAGAATTGATGTAAGTCATTGTTTCCAAGAGAAAGGGAGACAGGAGTGTAAAAAAGCGTTGTTTTTGGACGGCAATGAAGAAATGACTATGTTTTGCGATTTCTCCTGCTCAGAAAGACTTAAGAAAAGTTGATAATTGTGGGCAATGTAAGAAATGTCATGAGAAACAAGAATTATGTAAAAGAATTGATGTAAGTCATTGTTTCCAAAGAGAAAGGGAGACAGGAGTGTAAAAAAGCGTTGTTTTTGGACGGCAATGAAAAATGACTATGTTTTGCGATTTCTCCTGCTCAGAAAGACTTAGAAAGTTGATAATTGTGGGCAATGTTAGAAAACGTCATGAGAAACAAGAATTATGTAAAAGAATTGATGTAAGTCATTGTTTCCAAGAGAAAGGGAGACAGGAGTGTAAAAAAGCGTTGTTTTTGGACGGCAATGAAGAAATGACTATGTTTTGCGATTTCCTCCTGCTCAGAAAGACTTAGAAAGTTGATAATTGTGGTCAATGTTAGAAATGTCATGAGAAACAAGAATTATGTAAAAGAATTGATGTAAGTCATTGTTTTCAAGAGAAAGGGAGACCGGAGTGTAAAAAAGCATTGTTTTTGGACGGCAATGAAGAAATGACTGTTTTGCGATTTCTCTTGCTCAGAAAGACTTAGAAAGTTGATAATTGTGGGCAATGTTAGAAATGTCATGAGAAACAAGAATTATGTAAAAGAATTGATGTAAGTCATTGTTTCCAAGAGAAAGGGAGACCGGAGTGTAAAAAAAGCGTTGTTTTTGGACGGCAATGAAGAAATGACTATGTTTTGCGATTTCTCCTGCTCAGAAAGACTTAGAAAGTTGATAATTGTGGGCAATGTTAGAAATGTCATGAGAAACAAGAATTATGTAAAAGAATTGATGTAAGTCATTGTTTCCAAGAGAATCGGGAGACCGGAGTGTAAAAAAAGCGTTGTTTTTGGACGGCAATGAAGAAATGACTGTTTTGCGATTTCTCTTGCTCAGAAAGACTTAGAAAGTTAATAATTGTGGGCAATGTTAGAAATGTCATGAGAAACAAGAATTATGTAAAAGAATTGATGTAAGTCATTGTTTCCAAGAGAAAGGGAGACAGGAGTGTAAAAAAAGCGTTGTTTTTGGACGGCAATGAAGAAATGACTATGTTTTGCGATTTCTCCTGCTCAGAAAGACTTAGAAAGTTGATAATTGTGGGCAATGTTAGAAATGTCATGAGAAACAAGAATTATGTAAAAGAATTGATGTAAGTCATTGTTTCCAAAAGAAAGGGAGACCGGAGTGTAAAAAAGCGTTGTTTTTGGACGGCAATGAAGAAATGACTGTTTTTGCGATTTCTCTTGCTCAGAAAGACTTAGAAAGTTGATAATTGTGGGCAATGTTAGAAATGTCATGAGAAACAAGAATTATGTAAAAGAATTGATGTAAGTCATTGTTTCCAAGAGAAAGGGAGACAGGAGTGTAAAAAAGCGTTGTTTTTGGACGGCAATGAAGAAATGACTATGTTTTGCGATTTCCTCCTGCTCAGAAAGACTTAGAAAGTTGATAATTGTGGGCAATGTTAGAAATGTCATGAGAAACAAGAATTATGTAAAAGAATTGATGTAATGTCATTGTTTCCAAAAGAAAGGGAGACCGGAGTGTAAAAAAGCGTTGTTTTTGGACGGCAATGAAGAAATGACTGTTTTGCGATTTCTCTTGCTCAGAAAGACTTAGAAAGTTGATAATTGTGGGCAATGTTAGAAATGTCATCATGAGAAACAAGAATTATGTAAAAGAATTGATGTAAGTCATTGTTTCCAAGAGAAAGGGAGACAGGAGTGTAAAAAAAGCGTTGTTTTTGGACGGCAATGAAGAAATTACTATGTTTTGCGATTTCTCCTGCTCAGAAAGACTTAGAAAGTTGATAATTGTGGGCAATGTAAGAAATGTCATGAGAAACAAGAATTATGTAAAAGAATTGATGTAAGTCATTGTTTCCAAGAGAAAGGGAGACAGGAGTGTAAAAAAGCGTTTTTTTTTGGACGGCAATGAAAAATGACTATGTTTTGCAATTTCTCCTGCTCAGAAAGACTTAGAAAGTTGATAAATTGTGGGCAATGTTAGAAATGTCATGAGAAACAAGAATTATGTAAAAGAATTGATGTAAGTCATTGTTTCCAAGAGAATGGGAGACCGGAGTGTAAAAAAGCGTTGTTTTTGGACGGCAATGAAGAAATGAATGTTTTGCGATTTCTCTTGCTCAGAAAGACTTAGAAAGTTGATAATTGTGGGCAATGTTAGAAATGTCATGAGAAACAAGAATTATGTAAAAGAATTGATGTAAGTCATTGTTACCAAGAGAATGGGAGAACGGAGTGTAAAAAAGCGCAGTTTTTTGGACGGCAATGAAGA